>NC_057691.1:4941672-5021672 GCF_014466175.1 Vespula pensylvanica | reverse complement strand
GAAAGATTACTTGAGTAAAACACCGCTAATACGAGTAACACGAATGCATCGTTACTTTCTATATGTATATATGTATATGTAACACTGACAATGAAAAACTGCAAGTAATTGCGACGGACATCGGTAAGAAATTCGTGTCGTGTAACAAGGAATACTGATCGTCGTGGTTGAAGCGATATTCAGCAGGTATCGTTCGACGTGTCTTTTTATTATTATTATTATAATTTCTTTCTCTTTAATTTTTTTTCAATCTTTTCTTTAATTCTTTTTTTTTATCTTTTTTCTCATTTCTTTTTAATTTTTTATTTTCTTATTTGTCTTTTTATGATTTTTTTTTTTTTCTTTTTTAATTGAGCAGTGTTCGCCGAAACGATCGCCCTACTTGTTGTTTTGTTACTTACCGGTCGTGAATCGTCCCACGACAAGCTGCATTAGTACACACAGAGAAGAGGGAGACTTTAGAACTTTAGTTGTCTTTCGTACGGTAAGCCTTTTTGTGTGCTAACAAGAACTCTACGTAACTAATGTGCGTGCTACATCGTTGCAACAGGAAATGCACGGGATAGAGAAAACGGGCTGGCCTACTAACTTGATTTTTGACTGCCGCATAAATTGTTGGATCTTTCTTGCAGCTTGATGGGCCGCTTGCTGATGAACTGCCTGTTGCCTTGAACAAGCGGACCCAGGACGTGAGCGATAGTTCCGATAATTGCTTTGAATCACCAGGGCTGCCTTCGTAGCTTGCCTTTAAACGTAAGAGACAATAAAGTGAAGAGAACGAGGGTGAAGGGAAGAGAGGAAGGTAACGTTGTGTTACGAAATTTTTTGAAGAAATTTGCGAGAACAATGGAATCCTGAAGGGAAGCGGAAGTGAAAGAGAAAAAGAAATGAAAAGAAAAAGAAAAAGAGAGAGAGAACGGAGAACTTGGCATACGATCGAACGAGATTAGTATTAACTTCGAAGAAAGGTAAGTTAATCTCGTATTCGCACCGTCGCGGCTCGTGGTAAGTGTAGGGAAGTTAAAGAAGGGGATTGCGGAAGGCCGACAAGGGAGGGAAAGAGAGACTCTAGCAAAAGTTGTTGAATTATTTACGACGCCAATTAAAAGTTTGCCCCGTGCGGCACGTACCTCGAACTCGAGCGTTATCGGTCTGGTTGACCTGGATCGCGTTAAATTAATGTGCGGCGAACGTGCATGTACGTATCTCTCGATAATTACTCATCGCTCGTTAAAATTAGTCGGGTGATCTCGCGAGATTCGGAGATGAAAAGGGAGACGACGGGGAGATGATTCGTCGAGAGAGAAAAAGAATCGTGATGGAGGTAGGTGGCGAAGATAATTGTGGTCGGTTGGTCGGTCGGTCGGTTGGTTGATTGGTTGGTTGGTGGGTTGGTTGGTCGGTTGATTGGTGATTAGTTGGTTACCTGTAATAAGCGCACTGCTTGTGCCGACGATAATACTGTTGGATGAGAACGGCTGCGTGTCTTTCGGCCTCTTCTTGCCTCTGACGACCCTTGTAACTCCGATAGGCCTTCTGGATCATTCTCGCGGCATGATAAAGTTCTCTCTGCTCTCGGTCGGACAGGGTCAACCTACTCAAGTCAGCCTCGTTCCCATCGGTATTCCCATTTCCATCGGTTCCACTGCCATATTTCCGCTCGTTACAGCTTGGATAGTACTGACCGCCACCGTTCTGATTGTTACCGCCGTCTAGTTGCAGCTGCAATTGCAAAAATTCGCAAAAGTCGGCCGTCGTCGGGGGTGGCGAGGGCGAGTCCGGTGTGAGGCAACTGCTGGAAGGACTCGATGGACTCGCCTCGGCGTCGGCGTCCGAGACGGAGGCCGCGCCTCCGCTGCACTCACGGTACGAGTCGAACAATTCGCCGGAATCGAGAGGCTGGAAAAAAGTTCGATTCGCCAAGTGCGTTCACGTGAGTTCACGTTCTAACATTTTTACATCGTTTACGTAACGCGTCTCATTACATTACAAATGATATCTACGTAGGTACGTATCTGTGTGTCTCCTTTTTTTTTCTAGTATGTGGTATGCGAGTTACGTATGTATATGTATGTATCTATGTACGTCTAATTGTAAGTAAATAAAAAAGCAGTGAAATTCACCATTTGCTCCATCAAAGCATCTTCTAACGGCGACAACGGTGGTGGCGGCGGCGGAGGGGACGAGGAAGAAGACGGAGAATCACCTTCCGCTCTCTTGATCCTTTCCGGTAGCGCGGCTATAATTTGTTCGGCCAACGTCAGCACCCTCGCGTCTTCTTCCCCTATAAAAAGGAATCACCACCCTAGCGAAGATTGTAAAGTCTGATCCCGAACCGCCGAAACCACACCGATCACAACACCGAAGTTTAAAAGCCGTTAACGTACGATGAGCCACATCTCATGTCAATAAAACGTTTAACACCAAGACTCGCCGTTACTCGTATTACACCGGTTAAACGGCTGCGATAATACAGACCGACATCTTGAAGGAGGGGACCGGTGTTGATATCTCCCTCTGTTCCTTGAGAGACCGCTCGTTAGAGCGATGTTTTTCGAGATAGTCGATGAGTTTACGAGACTTCTCTATTAGCCATCTCTTCGTCATCTTTTCTTTGATAGATTCTCTTTGTCCTTATTATTATTATTATTATTATTGTTATTATTATTGTTATTTTTATTATTATTATTATTATTATTATTATTATTATTATTATTATTATTATTATTATTATTATTATTGTTGTTAATGCTTTTGTTTTAATACTTTTGCTTAAGTTTCTTTTTTGCGATACCCTATTCACACGAGGTACGACCCGACGCTCGTCGCGTGCGAATGAAATCATCGTCGTTGACAAAGATCGGCAGGGGCCGATACGTGTTAGTAGGCGGCTAAGAAAGTTAGACTTTTATACAGCAATCATCCAACACCAGCATTTACGAAGGCCAAGCAACACCAATACTGCTCAAGCTGCAAGAGTTTCAGAGGAGTTGGAGGATAAGTGAGCCTCGACCGCCTGGTCGCCGTTTGTACGCATACAGAGACAGAGAAAGAGATCGTGTTAAAGTAAGGGGCGCTGTATTAGCTAGGATTCTACGGATCAAAGGCCACGCAATACTGTCATTTCGGATGATAGATCTATCGGCGTGTGTGTCGGAAAAAACAGAGTTACGGATAATTACAGATAGATAGATACAGGCAGACAGACAGACAGACAAACAGAAGGGGAAACCAGGAGGGTACGGACCTACGGTCTCTTGAGGGGTCGGAGCGCTCTCCATTCCCTGATCGCCGAGGCCTAACGACGATTCATCCTCTTGCAACAATTCCATGTTGTCCAGGAGCGGGGAGCCACCTGTGTTTTTCGATAAACCCCTTAATACTACTCGTTTGCCTCAAATGATACACTCGCACAACTTACGGCCTTTTACTCTCTAGGATTTACTGTTGGGTATGGCGCGGGGTAAAGGAAGAGAGGTATGTGTATGTGTGTGTGTGTATATGTGTAATTTACGTGTGGATATTAAGTGTGGATGCGCGTGTGCACGGAGAAGGGCAGTATAATAGCAAACAAGACTAACACAACGCCAGATCGAGACCGCTGTCTTGAGAGGGCCTCCTAGGGCTAGGACTGGCAGGTCGCAAGAAAAGCCTCTCGTCTTGCCTTCTGGCTTCGAGCCGATTCAGTTCTTCGGCGATTGCCGTGTGTCCGTTCTCCGCGGCGAGCTCGGTGGCGCTTCTGTTTTGACGATCCCTCACGCGTAACGCCATCGCGTTCCATCTGCAAAATCAAACGACGGAACGAACGTTTCATCTTCCATTCCTTTCATTCCGTGACACCTCGTCGGGTCAATCGTCGATGCCAACCTATAAAGTATTTTAGCGGTATCAGCGTGACCAGCGGCACAGGCCCAAGCGAGCGGTGTCAATCCAGCACTGTCTTGTCTCAGGGCATCGACTTCAGCGTCCAAAACGTTACTCGGATTTTCAGCCCTCCAATGTAGCAATGCGCAAGCTAATCTCGAATATCCCAATCCTGCTGCCAAATGTAACAGAGTCGGACCACCTGATTGAAGAGCTTCGGCACCGACTCTCCACGGGCGAACGACAGCGTCCTAAAGGATAAAACGTCCCATCGTTAGCCTCTCGATTGAAATTCTCACGAATTTTACCAAACGTACCTGGCAATAAGCCACGAGTCGTTCTTCCAAGTGAGCCGCTGGGGACGGCGGACCTGGTCCTTGTAATCGAGATTCGACATCCGCCAATCGATCCAACAACGCTCTTTCTGGATTCGGTTCGGTCGTAGGTGCTCTTCGATATTCGAAGGCAACACTGTCCGATACGACAAAGCCATCGCATGCAACCTGAAGAGACGCAATACCCGGGGCATGGGCTGGACATCGACAACGTAATACACCAGGTTGGACCAAACAGGCCTTTACCGGCTCCGCGTCGAAAAGTACCGAATAATTTTGCGAACCGTTGCCACCTGTCCATGGACCGGCAACCAAAACCTACGAGTATTTCAAAAATCAATAAAAATATTTTTAAATAAATAATCGACACGCATAAAAACTTTGTCGAACGTTTGATATGCATACTTTGACTCCACCCTCGGTATAACTCCACTCGGGACTGTATTCTGCGATCTGGACGGTTGTCCCAGGCTGACATCCAACATCGTTTTCAGGTCCACCCCTAATTTCCGGTTTCGTATCCTCGGCCTCAAAATCGTGCAATTCCGGTAAATCTCCAAACACATCGAAGGCATCCAAATTGATCAGCACGTCGTCGGACGAATCGATAAAGTCCATCGGATTTATCATACTATCGTCCGCGGGTGAGGGTGACGGCGAGGGCGGTACCATGTTTGCGGATAATGTCCTCTGAATATCTTCCTGACTCAAGTCTAACATTTTTGCAAAATCTGTGACCTCGGAACCCGAACTGGTGATAGGTAAGGATTGAACGGTGGACCGATCCATGCTATCCTGCGCATCGATCTCTTGCTGCGTTTGTTGTTCTCTATCGACGCTAGTTTGCTGAACGATTTGTTGCTCCGTCACTTGTTGCATTTCAACTTGCTGACTCTGCTGTTGTTGTTGTTGTTGCTGCTGCTGTTGTTGCTGCTGCTGCTGTTGCTGTTGTTGCTGTTGCTGTTGTTGCTGTTGTTGTTGCTGTTGTTGTTGTTGCTGCTGCTGCTGTTGCTGTTGTTGTTGTTGTTGTTGATGATGATATGGTTGACTGTTCAGTATCAGAAGACCACCTCCACCTTGAATTTGTTGCAAACTTAAAACTAAAGGAGCCGGCTGTTGGCTCTGAGTCGAATGGGAATGTCTGGAATATACACGTGGTGCCGGCGAAGCTGTTGTCGAAGGCTGCTGACCGCCGGTCGTCGATGAAACCTATTTGGTATAGTATCGACTTAACTATTGATGAGACACCGCGAAAACCTAAAAATAATTACGACTGTTTCCTATTTACCTGATTATCTGGTGTTAGCCTCCTAGGTGCAAGCTGCGCGCTACTGCTGGAAGAGGTAGAGGATGCCCTCTGTCTATCCAGCAGTTGCGAAACGATCATATCAACCGGATGAGTGGAGTGCTGCGTGAGATGAGGATTATTCGGATCATCGTCTCCACCGAGGAACATGGGCCTTAATTGAGAAGCCAGCTCGTCTCGCGTCCATTCCTTCTTGTCTGGTGGTAACGCGAGACACGTTGGCAGAGCTGCTAACTTCGCGTCACCGTCCGGATATGGAACGTTTAGGTAATGGACGAGGACGACGTCCGGATTCTGAAGGAGCCAATAACATCTCCTATGAAACGTTGGTAGAATCGCCGAATGCACGTAACAGCCATAGATGCATTCGACGCCCTGGACCTGCGATTTCGTGGACACAAATTTCATTTCTCTCATAAATCACGCGTATACGAATGTGTATAACAAACTCGTTCAAAGTCATTTATAATAACGATCATAATTCTATCTACACTTGCGATAGGTAAGAAATAAAAGTGTAAAGGACATTGACCTTAAGTTTCATATGATCCTCCCGCGTAGTTTTACCATCCTTCCGCTTTTTCCAACAATAACCATCCCGCCGATAGCGGACCTTTTTTCTCGAATACAGCAACATCGAGCCACTTCGAGGTCGCACTTTAACTTCCCGACTTTGCCACTCGGCGTGTCTCTGAAAGCTTATCAGGATAGCGGCAATTTCCTAAACATACAAATATTTCATTACGAAACGTTAAGCGTCTCGATTTATTCTCAAATTCTACGATTATGGCGGTGAAAGCGCGCGCGTTAAAAAATGAGATATTATTGATCGCAATATTAAAAAGATCTCCTGAAGGATAAAAATTATTTTAAAGTTATATAACATTTTTTTTCTTCCTTTTTTTTCTTTCTTTCTTTTCCTTTTTTATCGAGCACGAAACGCGAGTGGAATATTCGAGTACACCGTTTCCTAGATTTTTATCAGGCTAGAGAGAACGTGATTGAGGAAGGTGGAAGTCGGCTTCCTAGTATTGATTGGGTGTAGCCCCAACGGAGTCCTTCATTTCATTCACGCCGTGACGCCGCGCATCGGAAGGTGCTTGGAACACGTAGGAGATGGAGTCGAGGACTGCTTAAAACGAAAAGAATAAACTGGATTCAAAGGTACCAAGGTGTTGGTGCATCCATAGACATATATATATATATATATATATATATATATATATACACGTATATTATATATTGGATATATAAATATATATATATCCACATAGATATATAAGTATATATGTATGTACTACTCTGGCAACCTCGCTGACATCTTCCTTTTCTCGAGGATTTGGCTTCCCCTCGCGAATCGCGCTGATATATCGCTGATCTTCCTTCCAATCCTCGTCTTTATCTCGCTAAAGGTGATACGAATCTAAGAAGGGATTCGTCACATAGAAAATATTCGCATACATTTCACGACTAACGCCTCGGGGAACTTTTCGCACAATAGAATCCGCCACGTCAACAAGTATGCACATAGTAACGTTTGCCTCTCTCGGTTAAAGAATTCACGGTTACTCTTCATCTATCATTCTCTGTCATATATGTAATTTCTTTTCTTCTTTTCCTTTTTTTCTTTTATTTATATATATATATATATATATATATATATATATATCATTCTTTTTTATATACACATGTATGTATACATGTATTATATTTGCAAAGAGGACGTAAGGATTTCCAAACTTTTTAAAGAAGAACCTGTGCCGTTTATATCGAGAATTATGATCAAGTTTGAAAGTCTAACTATGACTTAGTACGATTTATACAAATCATATAATATTTGTTCGATTCAACAATAGTAATATATTTTCTATGAGCCACGTTCGTCCCAATGTTACTAACGATAAATATAAAGCACAATAATGTACTACAAGATGCTGTACACAGGTGTTCCCTAAAGACATCGGTGAACGGGTCTGGAATATCGAATACTTTTATCTTTCCTTTTGATTCTCTAACTAGGAGGGCGTGTTTCGAACCTTTTACCAATACTACTTTCCTTTAAATCGGACCTCTCTAAGCAAATTGCTCCTCTACGTGCTACTCAACTTTTCCAACCTGCCAAGTGTGAAATAGGTCAGACAATGCGAGATAATTTGCTTTGGAATATAGAAACTGACAGTGTACATAGAATACGTAGATATGTACGTACGTATGTATGTATATATGTATTTATGTATGTATATACGTACGTAAGTACGTACGTACACATATCATATATACAAGGTCGTCTTGCCCGCACAGCACCAAAGATGCTTTCCAAAA
This sequence comes from Vespula pensylvanica, assembly GCF_014466175.1. Lineage (NCBI taxonomy): Eukaryota > Metazoa > Arthropoda > Insecta > Hymenoptera > Vespidae > Vespula > Vespula pensylvanica. Next base: position 5,013,845 of record NC_057691.1, on the reverse strand, counting down.
ATCTCCGACTGATTCCAATCATGATTGCGAATGGTGGAAGGGTCCCACGTTTTTCACGGTCTGATTTACTTTAGCGAGAGATCGGCGAAGGATCAAATGGAATACCTCGAAATTGGATATTTCGAGGAATATTCTCTTAAATGTGATCGAGTCCGATGGAATCTAGATTGCGAGGGCTCGATTCAATAAGGAAACGCGCGCGTTGAAAAGAGAAAAATATAAAAAAAAAAAGAAAAGAAAAAAGAAGAAAACAAATTTCCCGAGTAAAGAGTTTTATTGAATCGACGAAAGGAACTTTGTACGCCGAAGACAACTTTTGTATATCTAATATATGATCGACGTAGGAGAAAGCAAAGTTGATATATTCACTTACAAGAAATTTCATTAATACCGACTGATAACTCAGCGTCAGCTAGGAGATAGATATACGTACTGACTGACAGTAGTAACGAAGCTGTCTGCAGTCAGGCGATAATGTCACGATACCGCTTGTAAGTCGAACAGTAGCGATTGGATATAACGAATCAGACAGTAAGCAGTTATATCGGGCACATATGCTAACGGACAGTAGCAAGAGGCCTGTTCAAACTCACTTCGTAATCATATATACTGGCATACGATATTAAACGGTGTATCAGTAGTTACGCCGTAAAATAACTCTGACAGCCTGCAAGTACGCATAGCAATAGCGCTTCGAACAGAAATAAAGTTGAAATTAGTCTTTGAAATCGTTAAAAACTAAAGCGAACTTTTATGTTGCAGTTTAGCTAAAACAGCTGAAAAAGTTTTCGGTATCCTATGGATGAGTGTATACACGCGATTCGATTCGTAAATACAGATGAAATATCGAGTTAACAAAACCAAAGAATTTTATATTATTTTTTCGTTTCAGTACGAAGCGATATATCCACATACGTGTTCCTTTAGAAAGATTTGTTTCATTATATAATAGAATGAATATAAAATACGATCACGCGATAAGGATGATATTTTTAAGACCGACATTCGTAATTCGCCAGGAAGAATTTAACCGGTTACGTATGACGATTCAAACGATATAGTAATAGTAATTGTATAATAGTAGTAATATTATCAATATTAGTAATATTCGTAGTAATAGTAATAACAGTAGTAGTAGTGACAGTGGTCGTAGTAGTAGTAATAAGGATTATAAACTTCCGAACGGCAGACGATGGGTGAAACTTAAATGAACGACGAAAAAGAGTAGTAGTAAGTAGGTATAATTAAACGGACGATAAGAAAGTCTAAGAACGACGTTGGAATCTACTGTCTTTTAATACCGGCAGTCATGAAAGTCACGAAAATTGGCAATGGAAAGTCTAATCGACTTTAATTATAGAAGAATCGATATCGATATCGCGTGTAATTAAGAAGTCCTAAATTTCAATTATCTTTTTTCCCTACTCCACCATTCTCTTGCTCTCTCCCTCTTACTCTTCCTTTTTAGGAAAGAAAAGATAAAAAGTAGAAAAGATGCGAGAATATTTCTATCTTTTCTTTTTTTCTTTTCTGATAAGAAAAATCTATCTGTCTTCTAGGAAATTGCCCTTCGATGCATTTGAATTCGATCGTTCGAGGAAGAAAAGCAAGAAAATGAAAAAAAAAAAAGAAAGAAAAAGAAAAAGGAAAAATAAAAAGAAAAATGAAAAGGGAATAAAAAAAGAGAAAGAGAAACAGAAAAATAAAAAGGATTTCCTCGGTCGTCCGAGAAAATTTGCCAATTTCCTGGCCCCTTTGTAGAGCACTGAATAACAGTGAATGGAGAACGCCCACGCAATTTCTCCGACATCGTCCAATATCGATATTTCATTACCATCCTGTCGACGTCCCAGTGCCACCATGAAAGTCGCCAAAGACGACGGCTACAGGTAGGAAGTACCGATAAATCTCTTCTATTTATGTGCCTCCCGAACGTCTCGATAAGAATGTCCTTCACTAATTAACCTTGCTACGCAATTTATCACCGTCCCCGGATCGGACGGACTACGTACGTACCTACGTAAGTACTTACGTACGTATATGTATATATATATATATATTTTATATATATATATATATGCATGTATGCATGCATCTACGTATATATACGTACGTAAGTACGTATGTATAAAGGAGCTAGAAGAGACATCGTCTCTCGCCTACGAAAATCAAACGACGAAATACTAAAACGTCCTCCTTTAGAGACAGACACGCTACGCGAGCGACAATTCTTCCTGTTCCTTCCACAACCAATATGAACGAGAACGAATTTATAATCGAAGAGGGAGGCTTAGAGAAATATAAGCTCCCAGAAACGTACATCCCTTGGTCTCTTTCACCCCTCCTTCCCTTCCCCTTCCTCTTCTCTTCTCGACCCTCCCTCTGAATATTCGATGAAATTTCTACGTGGATAGATACCTAGCTAGATAAACGTATGTAGATATATATGTACTCTACGTACGTACGTGAACGCGCGAAGGAACAAAACGATGTTAATTGCAGCCGACATTCGCGTTGTGTACCGTACGAAATTGCAAACATTCGAATGGCTACATTTCGCCGTCGGTTTCGAGCGGAAATCAATATGCAAAGTCAAACATTGCCTCAAAAACGAATCCAAATACAAACGGTGGGGTTTCGAGTAAAGCTCGTTCTCTCTCGTTTTCTCTCATTCTCTCATTCTCTCACTCTTTCTTTCTCTCTCGCTCTCGCCCTCTAAGTTACACTACGACGGTACCTATTATCTCTGCGGAACTGAAATTCAAGAGTGGCATAATTAATTTGGATCATCGGTAATGCAGACGGTTTCTGCATTCTCTCTCTCTCTCTCTCTCTCTCTCTCTCTCTCTCTCTCTCTTTCTCTCTCTCTATCCTTTATCTATTTTCTTATTATTATTCGTTGTCCTTTCATTTCCCAACGATTCGAGTTGGAAAGTTAACGATGAAGATCGTGAGATCTATTAATAAATCGTTCTAAAACACAATAGCAGGACCGTTTGAAGTGCTGGTATTTGCATAAAATAATTCTCACATGGTGCGAGAAACACGTTTTCGGCACTGCAGACTGATAGTTAATAATCCCAGGTAGAAGAAGTCTGTCGTGGACGGAACGAAAGTACAAAACGAACGACGTGTTTCGTAGCCGTAGGTATGTGCTAAAACTTATTACTATAATCATCCTTCGTGTATGCATCCAATGCCGTTCTATTTTAGTACAAATGGGATTTTATCAGGCGACGGTAATAAAAACCGAAGAAGCACGTCAGAAGTCTTTTAGGAGGATATCACCTGCTGTTTTGTGCGAACCCAAGTGTATCAAGGACGGGAATAAGAACGAGAAATTTTTAAGAGAAAAATTGCCGCCTATCTTTCTCTCTCTCTCTCTCTCTCTCTCTCTCTCTTGCTCTCTTTTTCTATCTATCTATTTCTATCTTTTTCTTCTCTCTTTTACTCGCTACTTTTTAAGTAGAAGAAGCGGAAAAAGATGTACAGACTTCAGAGAAGATCCTCGTCCATTTACGACACTTTAACACAAGAAAGAATTCTTAGGCTATTTTATCAAAAGACTCCTCGAATTTTTCGACTTGTGTAATACATAAGTATTTCTCTTTACACACACACACACACACACACACACACACATTTATGCATATGCATGTCTATATCTCTGTAAATGTAAATTGCATTTGAGTATTTCTGAAGCGATATAAATTAAAGACGTTCGAGAGTTTAACCCAGATCCAAAGATACGATTTAATTGGGGAAAAAAAAGGTCTTACTCCGGCTGAGATGCAGACGAATAATAATAATAACAATAACAATAACAATAACAATAATAATAATAATAATAATAATAATAATAATAATAATAATAAGATGACCTAAATCGATAAGATTCTCGAATAATAATTAAGAATAATCGATGAGGAATCAGTTCGACCGAGTATTATTTTTTTACCGTTTGAGAGGGCTGGATGAAATGGGGTTGGTAGGAGCGAGGCAAAGAGGGCAAGAAGAAAAAAGTAAGAAAGAAAAAAATACAAGAGAAAAGAGAAAACTCCATTGAGTTTTAAAAACTAGAAAAAAAGGTCTGTTGAACGTGCATGAAAGCACGGTGGCACGGTGGCCGGGATTTCGGTTCGACCTCATTAACAACATTACACCAGGTTGCAGGTAGGTGTGTATACATATATATATATATATTTCTTTGCGTTTCGCCGTAAGAAGATAAAAAAGGAAGAAAGAGAGAAAGAAAGAGAGAGAGATGAAAAAAAGAAAGAAGATAGAGAAAAGCAAGGGAAAAAAGGGAAGATAAAAAAAGAAAGAAAGAAAGAAAAAAAAAGAAAAGAGAGAAAATTTTCCGTTTTAAGATGGCACAAGAGGCTACGTTTACCCAAAGACTCAAAGGCCGGGAGTGGTTGAAGTGAGAAGGTGGAGGATAGCAGAATAGAAGTAGAAGAGAGGAGAAGAAGGAGGAAGAAGGAGGAGGAGGAAGAGAAAGAAGAAGAAGGAAGGAAAGCGGACAGTGTGTGTAAGTAGAGATAGGCAGATGCTCGTCAGACACCTGAAACTCATCGAGGGTGATCGTCGACGAGTCTCCTCTTTCCGGGCACTTTAATTTCTAGTACCTTTTTTGAGTAGAAGAGAGAGAGGGGGGGGAGAGAGAGGGAGAGAGAAAGAGTGCGAGAGTGCGAAAAAGAAAGATAGAGATAGAGATAGGGATAGAAAGAGAGAGAAAAAAAGAGAGAGAGAAAGAGAGAGAGTTGTTCCAAGGGCGAGCAACAACCGCCATGTAGGTTGACTCGCATCGAGTTTACAAGGAGCGATAGTCGCAATTCGGTTCGTCAGAGAGGAGCTGAACACTGAAAAGCTCGGCTCGACTGCCAGGCTGAGCTCTCGCTCTGCCTCCTGCTATTGATCGGAGGCCGACCGGGGTCAGAGTAGCAGTGGACTACATCGGTATACCTCTCTCTCTCTCTCTCTCTCTCTCTCTCTCTCTCTCTCTCTACGTGTGCACGAAGCTTTACGTCGTCGTCTGGGTATGTGCACCCTTGCACACACCGATACGGACAGTAGTTATCCCTCTCTCCCTTTCTCTCTTTCTCTCTCTGACCACTGGCAACCACTATCAACGCTCGACACCGACAACATCGGCACCGGCAAAGCGGTACTATCAACTTCACCTACCAACACATCGTTCTAACTAGGGAACGTCGCTAGAACCGAACCAACGAAGCTTCGCTAAACTAGACGATGGTATTTGCTAGCGAGCCGGTCGGTCTACTTACCGAAATACTATATATCTAGAATGAACTATGTAGATTTTCTATGCTATCGTACTAAAAGAGGAACAGTGTCGATCGAAAGTAGAAAGAAGAAAAAAAAGAAGAAATATAAAGAGGCCATTCCTTGAAAGGTCCATCGGAATTCCGATAATTCCATACCTCGAATCCTCTTCTCCATTTCTCCTCTTTCGTTTGGTTTCGTTTCGTTTCGTTTCGTTTTTCCTCTCTTCGTTGATGGAAAGAAAAAAAAGAAAAGAAAAAAGAAAAAAAAAAGATAGAGGAAGAGAAAAAAATAGACCTGGACTGAGTATTCCATGGATTAACGATTCGACCAGATACGAGATTCTAATGATTAACCTCTTCGTAACATCGTGCGGACTACGTTATCAAAGTGGAATCTAATCTACTGGTACTCGTCGTTCGTATACTTCCTTGTCGTGGAACATCATAAATCATATAAGTACTCACCTCGTTGGTATTCCATCGGTGTCTTTGCGTGGGAAAATGCTCGGCCCGCGGCAAAGTCTCTAAATTCTCCGGGAGCTTTATGGGATCCCCATCTGGACAAGAATATTTAAAAATTAATTTCCCGTACGAGTGGCACGACTTGTGTACATGATCGATAAAAATCAACTATCAAATTTGAAAAATCGTATGAGACGTATTTTGTCAAAATAAATCATGATCATCTCCGATGCGGACGACTTTTTCGTTTTAAAAAATAAAAAGAAAAAAAAAAGAAGAAGAAAAACAGAGAAAAGAAAACGAAAGAGATCTTTTCAACGTTCCAATTTCTTTTAATGAAATTTTATAATTGTCTATTGTCAAACAATCGACGTGCAGATACTCATAGTTAATTCCGTTTGTGTACCAGTACGAGCAGAGTCGATCGATCGTGACGATTCGTAGGAAGGAAGGAACGTAACGACCTGACATTATTTATAAAAGAGCAAACTTTCAGTGCGCTTCGAAATGGCCTGACATTCCGCATAACATTTTATATGTCTTTCGTGGTCTTTTCGATAAAACGCCGTTACTCCTGAGAGTCCCTTTTAATGCACTCTCGGTAGACGTACATATATATATATATATATATATATATATATATATATATATGTACATAGGTACCTTTACCACAAAAGGAACCGTGAAATTTCTTATAATATTTTATAAAACAAGAACGAAAGCGTAACATACGTCTGACATTATCTACATATTCCACCATATATATATATATATATATATATATATATATGTATATATATGTATATATATATATATATGTATATATATCCTACGTGTACAAGAACGACAATTCAAACGTACGTATACGTAAGGTCTTTTTTCAATTTGAATTTCGTGGCAATTGGTTGTCACGACGCGCGATTTGCCTAATATTTAGGACACACGCATATACGTTTATATAATGAGGATGGCGAATGTAAGTATGTATAAGTACTAAGCGCACGCTACGTAAATGAGGCCGCTGTGTCTAATTAAAATCAATAATAATATCCATTTCGAAGAAAATATTTTACAAAAATTGTGACTTACATATCTCTCTCAACTATTACAAGGTCCTACGTTCGATCTAGTAAAAATAACGAAAAATAAAATCCCCAAGCTTTAAACTACCAACAACAGTCCATGTAAAATCCTAGAAATGCATGAAACAACGTGCACGCTTCAGCGTTGAGTCCACAAGCTAAATTTCTGGCCGTCGAAAGCAAAACTTCTTCTCTGCAATTTGGCTCGGTTTCTACATTCTCTATGAAAACTTTCGTAGTTTAAACCATTCGCCGTTCGTAGTTTATGTCGATTCATCTCACTCAAACGGAAATATTACGTATACACCGAGAGCTAAGTAATTCTTATCGCACGGAAAAACTTGACGGGCGATTGATGAGAGAAAGAGAGAAAGAGACAGACAGACAGAGAGAGAGAGAGAGAGAGAGAGAAAGTGCATAGTTTAAAAGGAAAGAAAGAAAGAGAGAAAGAGAGAGGGGGAGAAAGTGCATAGTTTAAAAGGAAAGACAGAAAGAGAGAGAGAGAGAGAGAGAGAGAGAGAGAGAAAGAGAGAAACAGAGAGAGAGAGAAAGAGAAAGAAATAGGGGAAAAGAAAAAACTGTAATAGTAGGATAAAAATACTTCGACCCTCGCCGGTGCATATCCATTTAACTTTCGTCGACGTTAAGTAAAGCGATGCGGGAAAAATCGTGAAAAACTATGTCAAGCGTTTCAGAAAATTAAAAGCTCTGGTATAAAATCTCGATATGTAGGTATATGAATTAAAGCATTCACGTATCGAACGATTCGGCTATTAAAATCTATCTAACCGAGTAGAGAGGAAGCTTTTGCCGGCATTCAATGGGATGATGTTTCAAAGCATCACTGTAGAAGATTTTGCATATCCTTTTTCATTCGAGGAAAAAAGTTTGAAATGTATTTCTCGGAATATATGGCGTTCAAAAAAAAAAAAAGAGAGAAAGAGAGAGAAAGAGAAAGACGACATAATGGAACGACAAAAATTAACTAATAGAAACTAAGTTCGTCGGCCCTCTTATCGTAGAAATCTTTGAAAGGGCGTGGAAGTTTACAAAACTTTTACAAGTACGATGTTAAGATTGTACTTGTAATTTAAACTCCATTGAGATAGATACGTAGAATATATTTGAAAATGAAACAAGATTGGTGAGTTTCAATAGTTGATTCATAGAAAGCGTAATAAAGAAAAATTTATTGTTGTCAATACTCCCTCCTGATGATAAGGAGTCGGTGCGAACTTTATGCTAAAGTTTCTTGATATATTGCGACGGCTGTGTATGGTCATAAGGGTGATAAAGTAAATACATAAACAATGTCTTTCATGGAAGGATCTTGAAAACGCTTGGTTAGAAGTGCCAAGAAGTAAAGGTAAAAAAAGATGAAAGAGAAGAGAAGAGAAGAGAAGAGAAGAGAAGAAAGCGGAAAGTCCCACGATGAGTGGCGCTCTATGCTGAAAGGAGAGAAATAAAAGAAGAAGAAGAAGAAGAAGAAAAAGAAGAAGAAAAAGAATATAAAGAAAATATAAGAAAGAAGAAAAAAGAAGAAAGAAGAAGAGAGGCTGGGAGACTCACTCGGGGCAAGAGACGTCGGGTGATTCGCGTGGTAGACGACGCGCTGTGCGTTCGTATGATTGTAGTTCGCCATCTCCGTAACGCTCGCTCGAGCGACCTTCGCGTTGATCTTACCGATCGTGGCCGATCGTCATCGTCCTCGACCGTACGAGGTGGTAGTGGTGGTAGTAGCGGTACGCGCTCGTTGAGCTCTTGCCGGCATGATGACGCTCGTCGAGGAGCTCGTCGCTGAGCTCGTCGCTGAGCTCGTCGGTCTCGCCGTCGTCGACCCAGTCGAAGGAGCCAGCAGTCCTTCTCGCTTGGACGACTGCGCCCTCCTCGTGCTAGCTAACAGTTGGAGATCCTCCGTCAGGATCGTACTAGCGATACCCGCTCGAGAGTTGTTGCCGGCGCTGCTGCCGTTGCTAGTGCTGCTGCTGCTGCTGCTGCTGCTGCTGCTACTGCTGCTGCTGTTGTTGCTGTTGCTATTTCTCGTGTTAGTATTGCTCTGACGATGATGTCGATGATTCTCTTTTCGTCAAGACACTTTAATACCAGGATCCAGAATGAAGATACGATCGGCTTGCCGATGCCCTCTGCGCGCTAAGGTTTGTGCTCGCGTAGGATGGCTCCCCTTGGAACGGCAGGACATATCCCCTGGAGGATTGTGCACACGAGCCAGCTCGTTTCCGGCCTTTTCTCTTTCTTTCTCTCTCTCTCTCTCTCTCTCTCTCTCTCTCTCTCTCTCTCTCTCTCACTCTTTCTCTCACACACACACACTCGCTCGAAATAACGTGCTAGTTTATTTTTCCTCTTTCGCCTCTTCCTATCTCTCTTTCTCTCTTTCTCCGTATAATTGTCTCAGCGATCACTCCCTTTTCCTCTTACGCGTTTCTCTTTCTAGCCTTTTCGATACTTCCTGTGTCAGGCTTTACCTACGTTGAGAACGCTTCTTCCAACGAGCGCACGTGGAGGCACGAGCGTGCTATGGAAACGGTATCGCGCATAGGATCGATCCTCCACCTCCTCCTGCCTCCTCTCCTTCTACCTCCTACTTCTTGCTGCTTTTTCTCTCACTAGATATATATATATATATATATATATATATATATATCTTCCTCTCTCTTTTATCTGACTGTCTATAGCAGTTCGATCCTTTCGTTGCCGATACTCCTCTTCTTCTTTTTATTCTTCTTTTTAAAATTCTTCGAACTAGTATAAAAAACTGGAGCCCCGCTCTTGGAGGGTAGGTCACCCTTCTAGCAAAGTCTTACCCCGTCCTTCCTGGTTCCTCCCTCTACTTAGGAGGAACTTACTCTCCTCCTCTCTATCAGCTTCTTCTCCTTTTGTCTCTTTCTTACTCGTTCACTCTCCTTCACTCTATATCGGTCTCTCTCCCTTTTTGTTGTGCGCTCCGAAACTCTGTTCTTCTTATATCCTAAGTTACAACACTGAACCTGTCCCCAGCCGGAGGGACAAAATAATGTAAGGGTCACACAGTTACAGAGAGAACTCAAAACGGAGATTCAGAGTCAACGCGTTTTCTTACTTTACTTACTTACTTTCTTCCTTCCTTCCTTCCTTCCTTCCTCTCTTCCTCTCCTTCCCTTTCTTTCTTTCTTTCTTTCTCGTTGTTAAACTTTCGCCCTCGTTTTCCTTCGTTATCGAGGCACGTGCGCTCACTCGCCCTCTCGACTTTTCCTTCCTTCTAATTCACTCAGCGACGAATGGAGATAAGTTCAGAAAACAGAGAATCTCTTTCCTTTTCTTTTCTCCTACCTTCAGCTCATTCGTTATGCGTCGTTCGTCTTTTGCTAATAATCAGGATGCTGATATCTCTCTTCGGTCTTTCTCTCTCTCTCTCTCTACCACCTCCCTCTATCTCTCTCCCTCTTTCTCTCTCTCTCTCTCTCTACCTCTCTCTATCTTTCAGTCCCTCTCTCTCTCTCTCTCTCACGCTCTCCCCGTCCACAGGCCGGTAGAACGCGAGTGCCTCTTCGACGGCGATCGCGTCGCGTACGTTTCACCCCTTCCTTCAGCTGTGCGTTTTCCTTCCTTTCCTTCTCGTATTTTAATACAAGAGACTTTGAAAGATTTCGATAAGAAGATAGTAGTAGTAGTAGGTTTAAGAGCTTCTTAAGGAGAAGTACGACGTGACGTATTGTATGCGCGTTATTTAGTAGTTTCGTGTTGTTGGCTTCTTAAAGTGTTATTTACAAATATGTATTTGTTTTGTTTTTGTGTTAATAAAATAGTTCAAATTAGTCTTTGGCCCCGCGTGTCTGCTCCCGAGCGGCGGGAGCCGCAGAGTGAGCCAACCCGCGACTCCCGAGCACTCCGCTCGTCGTTCCCCTCTTTCTCTCCGCCACGGTGTTCACGGTTTCCCACCACTCCGTTCGCTTGCTCGCCGTTCGCTCAGCTATCCCCACCCGAACGTGTAGAGCGCAGTAGTAGCAGCGATTCGGTCGGTTGGTCGGTCAGACTTCCGAGGCTCGGCTACGGGCCCTGGCCGAGGAGCTTCCCCCACCAGCTCGCTCTCGAGCCACCCTCTTTCGATTCACCCTCTCGACCCACCCTCTCGCCGAGCCAACGTTATCCTGCACTCTTCTACGAGCGGCAAAGCAGCAGCAGCACCAGCATCACCACCACCGACGTAGAAACGACGCCGCGATATGCCGGCTCTCTGGTTGAAAACTCGCTCGAGTTGTAAATTAAGGATTACCGAGAATGCAAATTATCCGCCAAGCTAGAGGCTACGAAACCCTGTGGGATCATACCCTACTCCTTCTTCTCTTCCTCCTCGTCCTCCTCCTCCTCCTCTTCCTCACGTTCGTGCTCCTCGAAATAAAACGTCGCGTCGAACCCTACAACAACCCCTTGGCGAGCGATAATCGCTCGCTATATTCGCGCGCTAATACTTACCGGCTCTTTCGACTCGAGACCGTACAACTTTGATAACCCTTATACCTTCCCGGAGTTTCTCCTCCGTGAAAATAATGTTAGCGAGAAGGTTACATCGAGGACGAAATTCGTTCGTGCCGTTCGAAACCGTACCGGCCTTGCACGTACTTTCCGGTACCGCTCTCGCTCCTTCTCCCTCCTGCAGTGCCAGTTCGATAATCTTGGGCTTCTCTCTCTCTCTCTCTCTCTCTCTCTCTCTCTCTCGCTATTTTTTTTTCTTCTCTTTTTTTCCGCAACCAATATTATATTTCATACTGATTCGTACACGAAACGTTATTCATCCGGGATAGTATCTATCGGTATAAATCGACTAAATCCTTTCCAACGAAAATTCCATCTCGTTTTACACGTTGTATACCTTCCTATACATATGTGCGATAACGATCGTGCTCTTCCTCCGGTCGCAACGGCTTTACAACGTCCAACACTTGTAAATCAAAAGGAAAATGCGCGATCGTAAACCTTATTCCGCGTTCGTCAAAAGGGCACGTCTCGTACACTTCCGTGCGACGTCCGGTCGCGAAATTATTCGAATATATTACGAGTTCAAAAAAAGAACGAAAACGAAGAGAGCTAGAGTTAGAGGTAGAGGAAACGAAAAAAGGGGGTCGCAATAAAAAGTTTCTTTAAAACGTGAAACGCGATGGAAATAGTTTTCTTATTGCGTAATAGAAGCGGCAGTACTGGATGCACGATTTCCCTCTTGGTAGTCGCCTAAACCATATTCCACTCACAACCTACGACGTGGAGGAAAGGGGTTGCAAAAAAGAGGAAAAGAGAGTAAAAGAAAAAGAGAGAAAGAGAAAAAGAAAGAGAGAGAGAGAGAGAGAGAGGAGACAGAGTGCCCAGCAGGTTCGCACCTACACACGAGAAATGCGCATTCGTGCCGCAAGAGACGCTGAGGTACGCTTGCAGACTCGTAGAACTACCCCCTGTCCTATCCTTGCATGTAAGCGACATACACACATACACATAAACATGCACAAATATAGAAACACGGGATACGCGCACAGAGAAGTCGGTGCATGACACAGCATACATCGGATTCTCGCAGAAGGTTCGTGTCGAATTTTAATGGAGGTGCCGCCATCTTCTAGTGACCCCTGGAACCAGTCTCCTTCCTGGTCTATAGATATCAGCAAAAAATACATATATAGAGAAGGGGAGGGAGAGAGAAGAGAGGGCGGTTGGTAAAAATCACTCGGGCTTGCGCTCCAGACTCTTTCGCGCTCCCACACCCCCTATTCCCTATCGCGAATCTGATTAATGGCCGGATTCATGGGCACGTATTTATATGGATTTAAGCGCTGCCTAGGTATAAGTACACTATACCACGTGTGCCAACGTTAACGTGTGAAGAGGACTGTACACGAAAACGATGCATATGTCGTTGTCGTCTCGTACGAATACTACCACCAACATCACCACCCCCCACTATTACTGATTCCTCCACCGATTCGAGCGTGTCCTACCTCATGGTGAACTCTCGAAGCTTTCCTCGCATAGCCTCATAATTTACCCCCTAGGTCATAATCGAGAGCGGATAACTCGAGACGACTTTTCGTCCGAAAATGAAATGACCCTTCGTACGATGATTAATTTCAAAACGTTAATATCGACGATCGTACCATGTCAGACAATGACGTTACTCGTGAGCAAATTGATTTCGTTAGATACCCAGACGTTTTTTCTCCAAAAGATTTTATTCGATCGTTCGAATAGAACGTACGATGTTATCCAATCTGATTGACGAATACCAGATATTATATCGAAAATACTGTCGTGAAAGTTCTTTCATCTGATTGATGAATCAAGAAGAGAAAAAAAAAAGATTGAAAGTCCTCTTCTTTTTAAAAGAGTTAATCGCGAAACGTGGATATACGAAAAGGGCTACATCCGTTCATGCTTATACGTATATCGAACACCGATGTGGAAAAGGAAGATTAGAGATCGGGTACAAAAGAGAATCCAATAGCGAGCACGCTCGCTTGGTGTGTTCTAATTACTCGACGTTCCTGCGGTGACATCAGACACATCGACCGAACCGTGGGCCTCGAAATTAGCCTATTGATTTGAAAACGACGTAGGTTAACGGGAAAGGGGCAGAAAGTGTTCTGACTCTGATCGATGAGTATCTCTGAATCGACGAGGGTTCCTCTGCAACGTCGGCAGAGGTTCGTCGAAAGGGAGACAACCGGAGACAACGGCTGACGATATAGAAAATCCGTGCCTAGAAAGCAAAAGTCTGTAAGGTAGTTTGTGAAAACGAACTACGAACGATCGACGATAACGAGCTCCGTTCGTAGATAACAAACGAAGATGCTTGCTGTTGGTTGGTCAATGTTAACGTGAAAACACGGTAACGATTATTTCGTTCTATGAAAGTTCTAATTGTAATGATTGCTATCGATCCCGATGTAGTTAAAGACGCACGTGACTTGACCTTTCATTTACAATCTTCCCAACGAGAAAGGAACGAAACTACTGCTGCTGCTGCTGCTTCTGCTGCTGCTGCTGCTGCTGCTGCTGCTACTACTACTACTACTGCTACTACACTACTATTACTACTTCGAGACAGGAATTTTCTACGGGATCGATAGGGTCGACTAAATTAGGATAAAACTGAGCCAACAAAGCTACCGATAACATGCTACCGCGGATAAACGAGCTGGAATTTAGAGTCCTTACTCCATAATATTCATTATCTCGTAGTTCATGATCGTAGGCAGGTTTGGATAATCCGAGGATCAAGGGGGTATTATCCACTTTCACGCGTGTACAGTCGCGATGCATCGCCGTTATGTTATGCAGGGAATGAACAGACAGAAAGAGTGAGAAAGAGAGTGGACAGGTAGAAAGGGGAAGAGGTCGCCCTCGTACATTCGCTAACCGGGCAGGCGCGAGGTGATCAATTACGTAACTTGATAAAAGTGGGTCACGTGTCAAAGTGCGGAGCCATCCCCAAAGTGTCCAACTTTTTTGGTATAAGCTCGTAAATTACCAGTCAGCTAGCTAGAGCTAGCTACTGCTACTACCGCTTTGCTTTAAATAGAACGTTGGCAAAGACTCGTGTCCAACTATCTCTCGCGTCTTCCTCGTTTGCCCCGTCCCTTTTGTATTCTCTTACTACTATCTCTATCTATCTCTCTTTATCTCTCTTTTCTTTCCCTCTTTCTTTCTTTCTTTGCCCTTGCGAGTCTCACGGTCTCGTACGAGGTCTGGATGGGGGAGGGGAGAGAAAGGGGGAGACTACACACGTAGACATACACACACCCTTCTACGCTACATAGAACGAGGACGAAGTTAACTGGACACGTAAGCTGACTGGTAGTCGTTAGTCGCTGGTGATACTTCCTTCTTCTAAGTAGAAAGAGAGAAGGACGAAGAAAGGAGGGTCAGAGTAAATAAGACGGTTTATTCTGGCGGGAGAAAGAGAAAGAAGAAGAGGAGAGAGGAAGACAGACACACACAGAGAGAGAGAGAGAGAGAGAGAGAGAGAGAGGGAGAGGGAGGGTGAGTGTCACGGTAGGTGGGCTAAGACAATCGATAAGATTGCTGCCGGGTCCGGAGAAGCTCGACCTCGTATTCATCAGGCTACTTTAGCGCTTCTCGCTTTGGAGCTTCGAGTTTAGGAACTAAGTTACGACGATCGTCATCCATGGTATACAAATTAGAATTGTACACACGCTAAGGGGAGAGAAAGATAAATGAGGGAAAGAGACAGAGAGAGAAAGAGAGAGAGAGTGTGATGGAGAAAGTATTGAAAATGCTAGTGGAATAAGATAGGTGGACTCCAAAGGATAGAAGCCGGAAGGAAAACGATGGGATCCTTCGTAACGTGCAAGCAAAGGGGTGGAAAGAAGAAGGGAAGCTCGTGTCTCCAGGGGTCGATACCCAGTCCAGTCAGCAGCGATCGGATAGGTCAGAATAGAAAGGGGATATGCTAGGATACCGTGGATATAAGACACGTATATAAGCAGACCTCGAAAGCACAGGTCGAACAGGGTGCACAGAATCGCCGCTCTGGCGGATATTGCCGGAACTACGAATTAACCCTTCACGGCACTTACCCGCTAGAGCGCACCCCATCGTACCTCGTAAACGGAAACTTCGAAAGGGTTGATTTCTATTTTTACCAGGAGGAGCGAAAAATCGTGTCGATAAGGAAGTTCACCTGTCTTCTGTAATCTTCTCGATTTCTAATTGCTACTAAACGATTTTTAACAACGGATTATATATTTTCGTTTAAAAATAGCTCTGTTAAGAGACCGACGTTCGCCGCTTATATTAGTTGGTTTAAGTTTTATGAAGTGTTATGAGATGTATCGCATCTGTAAGGAGGAAAAAAAAAGATGAACACAGTAAAAAATTTATCTTCGTTAAAATAGCTGATAGAAGACTGATAACTTTATTAAAGGCCAAACCAATTTGTGAGATTATTCGAGGAACAAAAAGATGAAATGTAACAAAATCAATACCATTGTAGATTTTACCCAGCAATCGACTTCCAATCGCAATAATATTCCCTGATGAGAATCGACTTTCGAATACTGTCAATTACATTATTTTACAATACGATAATGAGAGAGAGATATTTATTAATTAATATTAAAATCGCATTTAATAACAATTATATAAAAGATAACAAAGTATATGTAATTGCTTTTCTTAATCCATCTTCTTCATTAATGCACAGCTACAGAAACTTTTTTTTTCCTTTTTTTTTTTTTGTTTGATTATAAAATCCGCAAACTTGGCAATTTTACTCTCTCTCATCTTAATACATAATGTATACATATATCATCACTAACGTCACGCGTACTTTTACATCGCGTGCTGGCATTGGGCTGGTCTTCACATCGATTTACATTCTTAATTAATCTTCAAACTCGTAAGAGCACCGACGACAATGACTTTGTGGATAAACATAAACGCGATTGTGCAGGATAGGTAGGGTAGGTAGATAGGTAGATAGGTAGATGGGTAGGTAGGTAGATAAGTAGACATAACGTGCAGTCGATGTCTTTAAAGTACATTGTCATCGTGGATGTTGTATATTTTCGAGTCTTCATCGCTGTCCTGTAGACGTCACGTAAACACGCCTTAACAGTCCGTCATGAAATATAACTGCCAGAAACCCTTATTACGAGATTTCCTCATACGTCCAGAGCAATGACAATATTAAAAATTGTCATACGATTCGTACAATTCCAAATTTGTGTATGTAAGCAAGAATGTTATGTATCTATCGTTTCCTATGAATAATATCTACAATTATTTACGCGAGAGAGATAAATCTTCTGAAAGAAATCCATTCGTCATTCTTAACTACTAATGGATATGAGAGAACAACGAGAATATACTACGAATTTATAAGGTCAAATGAAAGACATCATATCTCTCCCTCTCTCTCTCCCTTTCTCTCCCTCCCTCTCTCTCTCTCTCTCCCTCTCTCTCTCTCTCTCTCTCTTTCTCTCTCTCTCTATGTATCTCTTCCTTTCTTTCTCTCAAAAATACCTAATTCCATTACAATGCGATATTATAGAAAAAAACTCGATCATTTCCTCGGCATTCCACCGTAAGCAGATAGAGAAAAGGTTAAATAATTTACGAGAAAATCGTCCGCTTTGTCAGAGGCAAAGGTGAGTAATGGCGGAAGTACTCACCGGAGATGGGATCCGCGCCATCGAACTTCCTCTCTATGGCTACGCTCTCGTGAACGGCATCCTTGCTAGTTCTTGGACGACATCCAGAGTTTGATTCTCCGACGGCAGCGGCGGCGGCGGCGGCGGCGGCGGCAGCAACAACAGCAGCAGCAGAAGAAGAAGAGGAACCTCCAACGACACCACCACCACTACCGACGACGATTCCTTCCTGATTCTTGTGATCGTTCCGAAGGTGATCGTTCCTTTCGGCCGACTTGGACACACTGCCGAGCCCGACAGTTCCCGATGTTTTGCAATTTATACCACCAGTAGAGTTGCCATTGATGTTGGCATTCACATTGATATTACCGTTTCCATTAGGAGACGTATTGTCGTCGACCTATAACGTATCCAATGTATACACAACACTCATCTATGTATCAATCGTCAACAATAAAAACTATCTAAAAGATGATGAAAAAAAAAAAATTAATACACACTGATATTTATCTATTCGAGTGTATCTCAATGACTCACCGATGTTGTCATACACGTCGAGGAGGAACGAACGACAACAATACGATTCTGATTGTGGTCGTTAGATGCATTCGAAGAGACGGCAACGTGATTGGCAAGAGTATGACCTTCGTGACCATTGTTATTCGGTGATAAATTCGCGTTGTTAGCTCCTGTGATACCACCACCGCCGCCACTTCCACCACCACCGCCACCACCACCGCCACCACCACCACCACTCAAAGAAGTCTGCCTGATCACCAAAACGCTGCCTGCCGGCTCTAAGACCACGACTTGCCTCATCCTCGGATGATTCAAACCTTTATAAACCCTTATCTTGCGTTCTGATTTTGTTTTTCGTTTTTTGAATTCCTTCTATAGAACTCTCCTTCTAACCTTATCCTTATCCTTATCCTTATCCTTATCCTTATCCTTATCCTTATCCTTAATCCTTCTTCACCTTTTTCCAACCACTTCTATCTCTCTCCTTTTTTCCTCTTTCTCGTACGTTGGTCCAGATAAGCGACGGATAACTCCTTCACCGACGCCACCACCGCTTTTTAAAGCACCCTCCCGATCGTTGCCACCTGCTTCTCCTGCAAATATGTACATGTGGTACACATCGAAATGAGGGATATTAAAGCTGTCGTTTTAAAAGGTGATCCTATATCGGTATCTTCATCCGATCGACCGAAAGCCCTCATATTTTTTTTATATATCCGTCTCTCTCTCTCTCTCTCTCTCTCCTTTTCTCTATCACTCTAATTCCCACCCTACCTACCTCTTCCTTCTTACCTTCATACTCGTTCGCGTGGCTTCCTATAAGAGGCAAATCGATAAGATTATTCTATCGACCAGTTGACCGACACGTTCTCCGAGTTCTATCCCTTCTTTTTTATACAGTCGAATTTTTCTACTTTTTTCACTAACGATACTAACGACGTCTGATACATTTATACATACGTATATGTGGATATATGTGTTTTTAAATGTACTATCGCTAATTGAAATCTCTCTAAACTGGTAACACAATTTAAATCCATTTGTGGATTGCTTACGATGTTACAAATGTATTTACTCATAAATTTGCATTTCCCAAGAATTACTCGACGACCCGTTGACACGTTTTCACGTGGGACAAGAAACTACGTTCGTCTTCTGGGAAAACTTAGACGGACTAAGATTTATTGTTCTAGGACGAAGCTCTAATTAACTTTCTTATTACTCAAACTTTATTTTCTTCTTAATCATTTGATTGGATTAAATAAATTACACGACGAGCGTATTTCACGAATATATATATATATATATATATATATATATATATATTCGATAACCGTATGATAATTTCGTTTTTGATAGGAATCAAATTATAATTCATTTTCCTTCTTCTTTTTTTTCTTTAAATATTCCTTCATACGATGGAACAAAGTGATACATTTTTTATAAGTTCGCATTCTTCTCGTAAAAATTGATATTATAAAGTTTGGATGAAAGTTTTGATGTAAACCGCGAATGTAACACAAATGTTTGAAACGATACTGTAAATGTCTACGAATGACATACACATGTGAGAGAACCCATCCTACGTGATAACGATCGAATTGCATGTCGTAGACAAGATTCAAGTATAGAAAGGGTTAATAAAAATTCATGCCGTACGAAGAGATCGGGGAAAATTACAAAATTCCTGGTGACCAACGGACCGTTACGAGTGGAAGTTACGTAAAAGCAATATTCGCTCGGCGTTCCATCAGGCGTTTATTATCAAAAATAAATCTCGTATCTCGCGTCAGGAAACTATTACGACGTGAACGACGTTGTTGGTCCGAGAAAATCCGTAGGGAAAAATTTTTATCTTCGTTTTTGTATTTCTTTTTTCTTTTTTATCTTATTTCCTTTCTTTTTATCTCCTTTTTTCTTTTTTCTTTTTTTTTTATTTTATTTTCCACTTTGTTCATCTCTGTCAAAAAAGATAACGTAGCTAAGAGAGAGAGAGAGAGAGAGAGAGAGAGAGAGAGAGAGAGAGAGATACGAACGATCGTTAAAATTCCATCTCGAACATCAAAAAGTTAAGCGTATATACGAACGTTTTGCGCTGCGCAACCGAGAATAGCGATTTTGCTACGGGCGAATCTTTATTGTTAAATTTATAAACGTCACATCAGAGATAGAGAGAGAAAGAGAGAGGGAGGAAGGGAGGGAGGGAGGGAAAGAGAAAGAGAACTGGAGGATAAAGGAGCTTATAGGTTTTGTTTTGGCTCGTTCTGAAGGCAGGTGGCCAACGTACTACGTGGCCCAATCTCCTCGCAGTTTCTTCGAGACGGGAAATAAGATCTCAGCTACGAACAATGCTGCTAAAAAGTCGAATCCATCTCATCCCCCCTTTTTCTCTCTGTCTTCTTTATTTCTTTCTATCTTTTTCTCTTCGTCGAGCCTGTAACAGGTCCAACGAAGCCTTGCCAATTTTTGGCCAACGACTGGACGGGTACGAAAGGGAATTCCATGAAAAAGAAAAAAAAAACAGAAAAAAAAAGAAAGAGAAATAGTAAGAAAGAGATACATCGATCGGTTATCAAACGGACTTATCGGCCAAGGAGGTCGACTTTCAAGGCCATCCGATCGTGGAATAGAATTAGCTTCTCGAAAATGGGCTTCTCTTCCCTACTTCAACGACGACATAGATTCTCATCTTGGGACGGCTAATCCCGTTAAAAAGGATACACTTACCGAGCTCGGATAAGCATGAACTCCGATGTCGCTTAGAAACGGAAGATACCGCACGAACTTACTTCGTACTCTTCTAATCCCCCCGTTTAAAGCTCTAAGTCTTATTCCTTTACCTTTTTATCAGACAAGAACACACGCGAGTTCATCGCGAAAATCGTATGTACAGTTTCCGTCTCGTTAATCAATAATTATTCGTTCAGTCGATTTGCACTTATGTATTAATGTATAACTCCTTGATTAACCATAATTGAAAGTTGCCAAAAGAAACAACTTAAAAAAAGAAAAAGAAACAAAAATTTTAACAAGGAAATGAAAATGTCCGTGTTAAATTCTAAATGTCTCTATATGTCCCTATGATAAATCTGAAATTACGTTATGACGATAATTACTTTAAATACCCAATTCTATCAACGTTTCTAATAACCTTCCTCATCAAACATCCTATTTCCGTCATTTAAATCGTCGACAGATATTAATTTCTCCGATTACGAAGTCAAATATATACAGAGTGTGTACAAATCGTATATTTTACTAAACCGCATTTAAAAATTTACGAAGTTGCAAAACGTAAAAAGAAAATATTGAACTTCTATTTTATATCGAATAAAATCAAATAAGATTTTCATTATATATCTAATATAATATAAGAAGTCAAATGTATAGCTATAATATATTATATACACCCAGTATATATAATCGTGAACAGAACCGTCGGATATCTGGAAATTAAACTCGACCACACGAAATTACCCTCGTAAGAAAATTGTAGTCGATCGTTTTGAATGCTCGTTCGATGATGATTTCGTCAACTAAAACTATTAAACAATTTAATAAAGAGTCCAAACAATGACGATAGCCAACGAATGAGTCAACCTCTACTTCTTCCTTCTACTCCTCTTCTACTCCATCTCCTCTTCCATCTCTTCCCTCACCCTTTCCTTCCTTCTTCTTCCCATCTCATAATTCCAATTTTAATAACGAAATGAAAAGACCAGAGGGAAGATAAATATAAAATTTTCGCGATAGTCGGAACGAAGGACAGAAACTATCCTCGTAGAGTCCTTCGTTTCCCTTCCATGCTACGCTTCTAACGTCGCGATTTACCTTCGGGGCGGACTCGTCTGCTTCTCTCGGAAAAGAGCTGACCCACTTTCCATCTCTTTCTCCCTCTCTCTCTCTCTCTCTTTCCATCTATACGAGTACGAGCGACTATTCCTGGGGAACGCGATTTGAGGGCATAAATTTTAAAAAAGGCCCTTTTTCTCGGCGTTGCCTTTTAAATGATTTAAAGTCATGGACACACGCCCTTCACTTTCTTTTTTTTTTTCTTTTCTTAGTGCCACACGTTTTGTCCTCAGCCATCTCTCTTTCCATCCATCCATCCATCCATCCATCCATCCATCCATCCATCCATTCATCCATCCATCCATCTATCCATCCATCCATCCATCTATTCGTCTCTCTTTCTCTCTCTTTTTCTTTCTCGCTACTTTCCACTCTTTCGACGCAAATGAATCGCGAGCTCTAGGCTGTGTGGCATTCTTCCAAGTGGGAAGTGTATTGTTAAACGTCTTTTATATTATAAACTCGCATCCATGCAACGCGCGACGATCTACGCGTATGTGATAACACATACACATACACATACACATCTATAGCTACCTGTAGTACACGCATATGCACTAGATACACGCAACGCATATATTAAATTTATATGTAATGTATAAACAGATACATAGGTATATACATACATACATACACACATATATATATATATACATATACATAAGTAAGTATATACATCCTATATGCACGACGACATCTCTTTTAAAGCTTTCACGGTACAACGGAGCTTTACCTACTTCCCTTTGTTAACTTTTTCATTCTTGTGAGCGATATAAACTTCCCCCTTCGTCCACGACTGAGAGTCCACGTTCCGCTCACCTTATAACGCGTATAGTTACGTATTATACATACCTACCATCGCGAGCGTGCGCTTGCGAAACTTACTCGACCGTGTTAATTATTCATTGATCAATCTATGCCAAGATGTATTTTTAATAGCGCACGTTTTTTGCCGGGAAAATGCCATTTTTCGTTCTTTTCCTTTATTCTCCCTTCCTCTTTCTCTCTCTTTCTTTCTCTCCCCCCTTTTCATTTTCATGTTTTTTTCTTCTCATTTGTATCCTTAAACGATTCGAAAGACTCTATTCTTTTTTCCTCCTTAACTTGAAATATTACAGGCGAATAAATATACTATAATTCTTAATCGCTCTTAATTACAATGTAAAATCATTTTCCTCGTTTATCATTAAAATGTTTTCCTTCCTTAATAAAAGGCGAACTACATTTATAACAAAAATTCGCTTATCTAAGCGATTATCTTATTCGGTGAAAAGTTCCAAAGGTCGTTCCGTTCCGTTTTCTTTTTCTTTTTTCTTCTTCTTTTTCTTCTTCTTCTCTCTTTTTTTTTTTTTTCTTTTTTTTTTGTAATAATAGAGTCAAGGAAAGTTTTCTCTTTTCAGACTAAGTATGAACTTCGAAGTCGTGCTAAGTTGTACTCTCGTTGAGAGAACACTTTCCAGCAAGAGATGGAGGATATACACATATCTCGATGATAGTTAAGATTATCGTGTGTCGGATAGTTGGATAGTTTTATATAAAAAAGTCTCTCTCTCTCTCTCTCTCTCTCTGCATAATTATAATATTGTTTTAACAAAAGATTTAAATTGTACTATTAGACTTGTAGATATATCAAAAACATATTATATTAAATTCATTAAACATTATTAAAAAAAATTATACGGTTCTTTAAAAAAACGATCTACTTAATGAATTGCATAATTTCTATCTTGAAAAAAATGTTATATTAATCCCCATAAACATTATCTTCGTTGTCAATTTTTTTCTTTATTCACGGTCAGAATCAAAATCAATAGATTATCTATGATTTTCCTTTCTTTTTCTTTTTCTAATCGAAAGCTTTAAAAAATCCTCCCAAGAGAAAAGCCGGGCATTGGCTTGGCCGGCACGTTGGTGCTTATAATCCAATGGCCTTGAGCCTGGCAACGGGCATATAACGCGATATCTCGAACCTCTGGAGGCCCCGAAAACTGGCTGTTGAAAAGACACGTTGAAAAATACGCAAGAGCGAAATGCAACCCCATTCAGATGCACCACTTTTCCCTCGTTTTTACTTTTTCTTTTACTTCTTTTTCTTTTTCATTCACTCTCTCTCTCTCTCTCTCTCTCTCTCTCTCTCTCTCTCTCTCTCTCTCTCTCTCTGTTTTCTTCTCTTACTACTACCTACACTACTATAGTTCTCCCTCTCCCTCTCTTTCTTTCTCTCTATCCTCTCTCATTTTCTATTTACGATAAAGCTTTAGTGAAATTTTTCTAGAGAAACGATTCTGGGATATTTTTAGGGCCAAGTACGCATTTATAGTGATGAGATTGAAAAAAATCTGTTTTTCTTTCTCTCTTATTCTCAATCTTTTTCTCTTTCTTTTTTTCTTTCATTCTCTCTCTCTCTCTCTCTCTCTCTCTCTCTCTCTCTCTCTCGCTTTCTCTGCCTCTCGTTCGTATAAATCTTTGTCGAGGATGCAGAACGGGATTTCGAACGTCGCTCCGCTCGGAGGACGATATTTCATCGGGACGCGCATAATCCCGCTTGATTTCAATAACTTATAATTTCGAAAGCTAAAAGAGACCGTTTTGCGATCCGTTGAAAAATGGAGTGCAATGAAGAGAGAAAGAGAAAGAGGGAAAGAGATGAAGGGAGGAACAGTAGGGTGGAAAATACGTTCGCTGATATTACGATCGATCTCGTTTCACTGTTCGATGACGGACGGTCGTTCGATAAATTACAATTTCGCTTTGCTAAGAAATGTAAATGATGCATCGTCCAAAAAAAGACTTTGAATTTCAAATATAAAAGAGAAAGAGAGAGAGAGAAAGGCTCGGTATCTTATTATGCACCGAACGAGTCCGAGTGCAGACGCGTGTGCTCACGAATCACAGGCTTAAATTGTAAAGCTCGTACATTCGTTACTTTATTTGTTTATCGTCCTGCCTTAGAAAGAAAGAACGCTCGTGTATGTACATGTAAATATGTGTACGTGTATATATATGTGTATACGAGAAAAAGAGAGAGAGAGGAAGAGGGAAAATCGGTGACCCACTTTTTCGCGACAACGACGCAAGTCGCAAGAAAATACATAAAAGGAACACGCTCGTTCGAAAGGGTCCGCAACGGGCATGAATTTTCGAAGAAACTTCTCGTCATGCATTTTCGAAAAGGATTTCGTATATCTACATGTTTACGCGTTCGAACGATTTTTCCTTTAGGTAGTAGGTATAACGTTTTCGAGATAAGATGGAAACGTGATCTCGCGTGAAAGGCGAATAGACGACTAATTTTATATCTATCGTTTCAAGTACATAAAGTAACTAAGCCTCTTTATTTCTCAGAATGATCTTTACGAAATTGTTTATTTACCCTTGACAATAAGTAATATCACGCACGCACAACATACATACAGAGTTACATTCTTTCTAAATATCTCAATGTTTATATTTCGAAGTTGGAAAAAATGTTTATCTTTTTCTGTCCCTCTCTCTTTCTCTTTCAAACTAGTTCTCAACATTTTTTTCAATAAATTTCTCGCGAAATACTATTTCATTGGAACGATATTAGTTCAACTAGAAACTTAAATAGACATCATTTAAAAACTATCCGAGTAACTTTCGAAATGATCATTTCAAAGAAGAAGGAAAAAGATTCTCGGTCAAAAGATACGTATACATATATATACAAAGATACTTCGAGCAACCCCGAAAACTCCTGTCTACAATTTGTCGAGCACCAGAAGTACATTTTTTGCTTACGTTTCTTACAACGACCACGATAGTACTGTTTACATCCTGTATCTTCAATAACACGAGAGAAGATCCTTTTTCGCGCTTTTATCGAGCAATATTTCTATCCTCTCGAATTTCTTTCTTATTTCCTTCGTGTCGCATGTGCCGACTTTGATATAAATTTTTCCCTTCGGCTTTTTCCCCGATTGAAAATGTCTTCTCTTTAAAAGTGGTCTTGCACAACAACATGAAACTAGGTAATTCGCCTAACCAGAAAAGTTTAACTAGCGCAAGCATAATTCGTGCTAATTCTATGATAATCATGAAATTAGCAAAGCAATAATCTCAAACTATGATAAGAATTGTAAATTGTACTCTTTTCTCTATTTTTTTCTTTTCCATAGATATGAAAAAGAGAGAGAGAGAGAGAGAGAGAGAGAGAGAGAGAGAGAGAGAGAAAGAGTGAAAAAGAAAATTGCAGTGTATGCAAATATACGTAGTATGTAACGATCGCATTGGTACATACATTCTTGCACGCACAGAAAATATTGAAAAGCCAACGTTGAAAAGAGAGGTTTGCTCTTATGCACTCTTACAAATAAATACGATCCCTCCAGGAAAAATTTTTCTACGCTTTGATATTGTAAAATTTATTTCTTCGAAAATTGACTTGTCCTTTGATGCAGGAAGAATATATTATCTTATTCGACGAACTATCATACGTATCTATGTCATCAAATTCAATAAAATGCAAAATACAAATTTGTACAATTTTTATCTGTTCATAATATAAAAAAGAAAGAAATTTATATAATATCTAATTTCATAGAACATACAACATATTCGTTGATCTAATTAATGTATATTCAGTAATGTAATATCGAGTTACATAGTATCATTTCATTAAACATACGAGGTGTAAATAGAATTTTCATTATTTAGCTTATATCATATAAATATACCTATATATTATAGAATAATAGGAGAAAGAGAGTTCGATGAAGTCCTGCTAAACGACTAAATAATCGGATATCGATCGTATGTAATGTACGACTAATTAATTATCCGGAGCGTATAATTGGTAACACACGTAAGTAGAAACGAGCACGATCATGGAGGTCGTCGATGGTAGTACCGAGCCTCGTGTTCCTGGGTCTTTCGCGGTTTCGACCCTCGCGCCGTCGGTATAATTATCTATGTTTAGTACCACGTGATTAGCAACGCAAGCTTCCATCTCATTGATCCAACCTACGTAGATATGTATGTTTGTATATATACGTGTTAACATACACATCACCAAAGATACACACCTAATACGTCCCTATATCTATATATTTCTAACTTCACGTACGTACATATTTATGTTTGTACATGAACGTGTTTACATACACATCACCGAAAGCACACGATTATATATACACATATATATGTATTACTAACTCCGGAAGATCGGAAATTCGAACGTCCTATCGCCTCGATATGGAAGACTCGTAATACAAAAAAAAAAGAAAGAAAAAAACAAAAAATAACAAAGAAAAAGAAACAATCGATAATCGATGATCGGTCGTAGGCGTTTATATTCGTCGTTCGGAGATAAACGCTCCGATAGACGACAATAAAAGAACGAAATAATATACACAAAACCTCCGTTTGTTCGTCACTTCCGTCTCTCTCTCTCTCTCTCTCTCTCCCCCTCTCTCACTCCCTCTCTCTCTCTCTTTCTCCTTCTCCCGTTCTCCTTTTCTCTTTCTCTCATTCTTTGTTTTGAACAAATAAAAATTTCAACGCGCTCTGACCTAACATACTAACATCCTTGAAAAACTTGTGAAATAAAACGCGTTCGTATATTCATACTTTATCAAAGGAAGCATATATGTTGTATGTACGTACGCGCGTATTAAATTCATATCTGAACCATTAATATCGATATATATTGTTTTATTTCATTGCATTTAATGTATCGATGATAAAATAAATGTTACTATAAATGTATTTGTGTAAAATCACATGTCACGTACAATTATCTAGTTAACGTTAAAAAAAAAATTATTATTATATATCATGTAATTAAAGAGGAATAATATATTATCAACGAAACGAAGGTATAATCAATAATATCGATACTCGTGAATTATTATCGGTAATTTTCTAGAAAGAAGATTATCTATGAAGAAGTAAATGTAATTTAAAGAGAATTTTTAAAAATCTTAACACAAAAGAGAAAAGGAGAGAGAGAAAAGAAATAGGATTAAAACGAAATCTATTTCTACGAAAAGCACGTATTATTTCTTTGTTCGAAGCAATATTGCAAAAATCGATATCGTACTATCTTTCAATTTTGTAAGCTGGAAAAAGAGCACTCTCTCAAAGCGGACTATTTTATTAGCGTTCTTCTAGTTCACGCATCCGTACATATACGGGATGTACTATAGAATCGCGTAGGTTTTACGATCGTCAAAGATATATTATACTCAGTGTACTCGACATACCACGGATGTGTATTCGATTGACATAACATAGTATATATTGTAAAGCGTATAGCGGATATATACAATAGTGAAACATGAATTAGATTATTTTATTTTTAAATTTATAATCTATAATCAATGAAATATCTATATATGAAAATCATATTTAAACTCGACTTTACCTTCGTCTTTGTCAAATACTACCATTCTTTCTAATTTTTAGTTAATTTCCCTTTTTTTCTTTTCTTTGTTTTCAAAATAATTCAAATCTTTTATGACTGATAGAAAGTATCACATTATAAGTATATATATATATATATATATATATATATATATATATATATATATATATATATGACGTCTGTCACACATATCTCAAATAATACCTCCGGAACAAACAAGTTCTAGAGTTTCTCATTTCCCTTACGTCATTTTCGATGTTACGTAAATAATACTTCCTACAAGATTATTTAATTAACTTTATCTTTTACGAGAGAGAAAAAGAGAGAGAGGGAGAGAAAGGAAAAAAGAAGGAGAAAGAGAGAAAGAAAGAGCTTCGAAACAAATATCCAAATGGAGTTTCGTTGTTCGCCAAAATTTTAAAGTAAGAATCACCTAGTATAATGGGATTTTCTTATCATTCAATCTCAACGACAAAGAGTCTTACAATACCAGACTTCAAATTTACTTTCTTTCATGAATAATATGGAAAGCTTCGAAAAATTTTTCTCTAGAGCAAGTGAATTTGTATACGCTGTATCGTATATCGATAGAAATCATGTAAAATGTCTGTACATAAGGAAAAAAATTTGGAAAGTAGTAAATTTTATCTGATCGAAAGCATGAGAAAGAGAGAGAAAGATAATCTAATTTTTGTTAGAAGAAACAATTGGATATCACACGTCATTTCAATACGATGGAAAATATTTTTTTTTTTGTATTTCTAGACAAGAATTCCTATAAGATTTCTTACATGTAACCATCTCGCAAACGTCTCTAACCGGAACACAAATCTGCCAAGGAAACTGATTAATTGCCGTCACGTCGGCTAACTAAGTATAAAAGTCCGCGTAATCAACGACCCTTGACAAAGATTCTTTTCGAGGTAGAATCAGTAACCGTAAAATGAAATATAGAGTGGAAATTAAATACTATTACGACACAATGATATCGATATATCTAGTTTATATATCTTGATCCTATAATTTGTTGAAAAGATAACTCGTGACACCCGTGAAAACTCAATCGAGTACGATCGAATGGATTTCTATTGGCGAACTCGTATCTAATCCTATCTAAATCTGATCGATGGATGAATAAGAATAGGAGATTGCTTCTCTCAATGCTATCTTGAATAATCCTAAACAATCCACGTGAAACAAAACATAATATAGATGCATACCTATCAATGTATAGTACATATGTATATATACCCACATATATTTCTCAGAAATAACCACATATAGATATCTTACGTAAGCACACTTGTAGATAATATTATATAAAATCTATAAATATATAAAACATATATATATATATTCTATCTATAATATTCTATGTAATCAAATCATATTCTCTAATATAAATCTTTGATTTTTATTTAAAATATAAATTTAATACAATATATATACATATACTTATTTATTTATTTATTCATATATATATATATGTATATAAATATAAATATAAAAAAGATGTAATACATATTGTACATATATGAATTTAATGTACATTATACATATATTTTAAAATAAGCCGAAATCGATTATGATCGTACCCAATGGTAAGATCGATCGACTCGAGCCACGAAGTCGAACTAAATTCAATGTAACAGCCGCAGACACACAGGTACCTATCCTTCGCACGAGAATGCACAGAGAATTCTATTATTATCAGCACACGTGCCCCCGTATCGGCAGATAACCGGCACACGTGCTCCGCTAACGTTTTCATACGTCAGCCAATATTCGTAGGCGTTTTTTAATAACTATATCGCTTAACTCTCTATCTTTCTTTCTCTCTCTCTCTCTCTCTCTATCTTTCTTTCTCATCCCTTCTTCTCTACCTTGCCTCCTCTCTCTCTCTCTCTTTCTTAATATAGGTATCTACATTTACCGTAAGTCGATATTAACATCGATCTTTCTCTACACCGAACTTACTCGTTGGACGATTTAGAAACAGCTTTGGAAGCCTTACAACGCTAATGGCTGACAATAAGAATCGTGGCGTCATCTTTCTTACATGTCTAATCGATAAAAAAAAAAGAAAAAAGAAAAAGCTTTAAACGCATTCTCAACGGAGACACCTATTGTGTGTATAAAAATCTCTTTCCTTCTATCCCTTGGAGTATATTAGAAAAGAAAAGAAAAGAAAAATGAAACGATGTCGAATAAAGATAAAAATTCTTCCAAAAGAGAACATAAACAGTGCAAAGAATAACAATTTTTAAACATCTATTTTATATATAAAAATCTGTTTTTTTTTTCTCTATTTCTTTGAGTGTATAAAAAAAGAAAAGAAAAGAAAAGAAAAGAAAAGAAAAGAAAAGAAAAGAAAGGAAAAATAAAAAAATCTCCGAAAAAGAAAATGTTGATATTTTCCAAGGTAATTTAAATTTTTTCCTCTTTTGCTATTTTTTTTTCTTCTTCTTCCTTTTTTTTACAAAGAAGATACACTCGACAAAGTATTCGAGCTTGCAAGCTCGAAACGAGAAATTGCTAGGAGAAGAAAATTTCTTTGAAGAATCCTTGCTGAAATACGAAGATTCTTTTTCGACAGAGCTTAGCGAAGTTGAACTTCTCAAAAGCACGGCTATTTTAAACGGGTTACAAACTGCAAAGCAACAACGTTGGATTGATCGTTGAACTTTCGTTAAATCTCGTAAATTTTTGAAGAAGAGAAATTGAAAGAAAGGGAGAAAAAAAGAAAGAAAAAGAGAGAAATAGAGCAAGTAATTTTCTCGATTACAATCGAATGAACCTGCGTAGATTTTTTACAAATAAACTTTTCAAAAGAAATTTTGAAGTACTTTTTAACGAGAGTTAAAATTCACCAAGTAAATCATTATTATAATTTTTGTTGTCGTTGTTGTTGTTGTTGTTGTTGTTGTTGTTGTTGTTGTTGTTGTTGTTGTTGTTGTTGTTGTTGTTGTTGTTGTTGTTGTTGTTGTTATTATTATTATTATTATTATTATTATTATTATTATTATTATTATTATTATTATTATTATTATTATTATTATTATTATTATTATTATTATGATCATCATCATCATCATCGTTTACGATGAACACGACGAGAAACAAAATTAAGAACATACAATCTTATGTTTATATATAATGAGCTATTTTAATTTTGCAAGACTGACAAAAATGAGATAATAAATTTTTATGGTAGATATAAAAAAGGATGTATTCTTCTATTTTTTTTTGTTTGCTTATTTTATTTTTTCGTCAGAGATTCTGCCAGTGTGGCCTAATCGAGTCAAATATTATAATAAAAGATATAACTTCGTTCTTACGATTTTTCCTTCGTACTCAACCAATCATCCTTGCATTCTTGAGAATCTTTGCTGCACGACGAATTCAACATGGGGTTTCTTTTAGCAAAGGATTATCGCTAGGCTTCTAAGTATCATTACGTGCCACGATTGACTGCTTGTAGGTAGATACATATGTATATACGAAAAGTTTTTAATTCGTTTGAAAAATATTTACTTCGTTTTAATTTTATCATTTTTTTAATAAAAATGTATATAAGTTACGGATATTAATTTGATAAGCTAATAAAAACCATTATGAAGGTTAATTCTATCAAACATATTCAATTTGATTTTAAAATATACAGTGAAAATACGGAATATCAATCAAAATAATTAATTTTGGAATATGCGTACCACTGATTGTGATATTGATCAAAGTTACATATTTTTCATATACATATTCATAACTTATATATATATACACATCAGCGATAGTAATAATGTCCAAAGTTTTATATTTCTAGTGTATACGTATTTTTTACTTATAATTAGACCATTTCTCATAATCAATAGCAGATATATTTATTACGTCTGTTTTGTTCTTATTATGAAAATGAATGATATCAGTCAGTAAAATTGATGTCTCTAGAATTTACATAGATATGTAAACATTTGTCATAGGTATACGAGACAAGTAGGAACATATTTCCCGAGTTCGTTCTCTCTCTCTCTCTCTCTCTCTCTCTCTCTCTCTCTCTCTCTCTCTCTCTCTCTCTCTCTCTCTCTCTCTCTCTCTCTCTCTCTCTCTCTCTCTCTCTCTCTGTCTTTCTCTGAAGAGAACAAAACAAAGAGCAACTAGAGAAACGAGATAATTTCGAAATGAAAGGAGTCACAGTGTGACGAAAGCACTACGGGATCATGATACCTTTCTAAAATAAGCTAACCCAAATTAATAAGAGGTAAACAAACTCGTAATTTTAGAAAACCCTTTACAGAAAGAAAGACGAGAACAGGTCCAGGTCATGAGTATTTCCTTTGTGCGAACCGATTCTTCGGAAAATAAGGGACGGACCCAAGTTACGTCGGCCATTATATCGATTTCCCTTTACGAGCTCGAACATTCCGCCTCTTTCGTCGACGCATTACCCGACACACAAACTTAATAGAAAATTTTCGCCGACAGGATATTATCTTAGACGGTTCACTCTCGAAGATCATTATCGATTCCATGTCTTACATTTTAAAAAGAGACGAAGGAAAAAAAATCGTTTTCCGATCCTCTCACGATTTCACGTTCGATCGGTCTGAAGGTCGAGACCTATAAGTATTTCTAATTTATCGTTCATTTACAGTCGATCGATTAACGTAGTGCGAACGAACGCTCTTCTTAGCCTAGTTTATTAAAATACTAAGGAGCAAAAAGGTGTATATCTATAGAAAATTAATCAGTTGACGAGTTAATCGTGTTAACAGATAACATAATATCTAGATACGTAATATTTCGTTTTATAAAAAGAACCTGTAATTGTGTTTCGGATCGTCGATATTTCTTATGCGCAATTTTTATATCGGCACCTTAAACGATTTCACTAAGAACGTAGATCCTTCTTATAAAAGAGCAATCCCGTGGCACGAGAAAAACGTATCCGTGCCAAAAAAAAAAGAAAGAAAAAATGTACCTACCTAAAAAATAAAATAAAATGAAGAATACACTAGCTGTCAGCTGGCACACGGGAAAATGCGAACGTCCGTTTGCGTTTTGATTTCGAAGAAAAGATAAAGTATCTCACCGGTAACGAGTTCTCCGCGTGAGAAGGAAGCATTGTTAAATCATACTCGTGCCATCGAGGAAGTAACTCTTCCGATGAAATATATTCTACGTCGCATACATCGTTCTTCGACCTTATATATAAAGAGATAGAGAGAGAGAGAGAGAGAGAGAGAGAGAGAGATGCTTCGAAGTCGTTATAGAAAAAAAAAACACGTGCGAAGAATATTAAAAGTCGATACATTAAGTATATCAAAAACTATCAACTGAAATTTTATCTCGCAATGAAAGTTAACCGACTCGAAAAGTACATATAAAACTAAAACGAAAATAGCGAACGTAAAAAGTTATTATTAGAAGAGTGACACACTAAGTATACGCTTTTTTTATCAAAAATTATGAACTGAATTTTTCTCGCACAACAAAAATTAAACAACTCGCAAAATACGTACAACAAGAACAAAAATGGCGAACGTAGAAATTTATCGATAAACGCGTACATGCACACAGTTAAAACTCGCGATTATTAAAACCGAGAGCAGCAGCAATAAAAACGGAAACGCACCGACCGACCTTATCGCGATTTCACTGTGAAAAATAATTTTCATCGGCGATTATGATCGGACGGCGTAGTTCGACGGCAAGTGTGTCAGGAAAAGCAAGAGTAGCGGTGGTGGTATCGCGCGCCCGATAACGACTGATTATGAGTACGGTCAGAAGATAATGATGTCGTTTTATAAAGCATTGCTAGATCCTACGTTCTCTGCATTTAAATCTCGGACAATTCTCGATTATTGAAACACACGATTTCTCGATATAATCTCGCTTACTATAATTGTAACGTATGTATTTATACATATACATAAAGAGTATTCGATATTCGATACTATCAATTATATCGGTACGTTGTTCGATCTCAACATGGCCGATTTCCCGCCAAATTTTACACTTTCGTGTGTACATATATATGTATGTATGTGTATGTTATATATAGATATGTATGTACGTATGTACGTATGTATCTACGCGTGTGCGTGTGTATATATATATATATGTCTACTGATAGAAAAATAATTACGTTCAAAGAATCGTTTTGTTATCATTCTTAAACAAAAATTCAGACATTTCCTAGAATTTCTAGGTTAGAATCTCGAAACTTTTCGTTCTCGATCGAATGTTTGCAATGATTCTCAAACATGAGATTGAAAAGTAATTGTAACTAATATGAGGAGCCGGTAGATAATGTCCGGTACAAGATAAATCAAACAAGCAAGAAAAGCACGATTACCTTTATATTCGCGCCCTAGTCTCGTTTGTGGTTTTACAGTATGCACTAAAAATAGCCAGCACCCATAAAACTGTTTGGTGAGAGAATCTCGAGAAGAACGAGAGAGAGAAACAGAGAGAGAGAGAGAGAGAGAAAAAGAGAGAGAATATCCGGACGACGCGAGCGCGGTTTTAAGCAGTAACGCCCCGTAACCTCGATATTCGATCGTCGAAAAACTTCCCTCGCGTATTTGCGAGGAAGAAGATCGAAGATAAAGAGTGAGAGAAAGACAGCGAGAAAGAGAGAGAGAAAGAGAGAAGAAACACATAAGAAGAACAGTAATAAGATATAGAGACGAAAAATTGGCACGTTCGTAAAAGGAAATAAAAATAAAAAATAAATAAAAAGAGGAGAATAAACTTTGACCGAGACGAGAATGAAAGCGACAAAAAAAGAAGAAGGAGAGGGTTGAATGAGAGGTTGGTTGGTGTCAGAGGGAAATGATAGCTTGAGAAATAAATAAAAGAAAGACGATGAAATAGGCGCGAAATCCAAAGGAAAGAAGAGAAAGAGAGGGAGAGAGACAGAGAAAGAGAGAGAGAGAGAAAGACAGAGAGAGAGAGAGAGAGAGAGAGAGAGAGAGAGAGAGAGAACGACAGAGAATATTGGCTATTAAGATCGGTTAACGTTCTTCTCAAATAAGATAAATCGGTTATGAATCGTCACTTGGAAATGAGGATTCGCGTTGTTATGTACTCACTTTATTCTTTTCCAGGCTGACAGATGAAAGCCCGTGTCCCATGCCGAGGATGTTCTTCATTTTGAATCGACGATCTGACCGTGCGCGGCACTTGGAAAATCGAAGGACCGTCGCTTCGCCCTGTATACGTGTAACCTCATCACCGTATTTCTAATATCGTCTTATTCGTTTATAAATTACTAACAGGAAATACGATTATGCTATGATATACATATACGGCCGATTTTCACGATGAAAATCGTTCGATCGCGCGTGCCTGCGCTCGCACGAACGGCTCTTAGGAATCCATGACAGGTACGAGCCACGGGTATGGTCACGAATCGCATGCGCCATGAGCAGAAGTCATCCGTGTTTTCTTTCTCTTTCTCTCTCTTTCTTTCTTTCACTCGCTCACTCACTCACTCACTCACTCTTGCTCGCTCGCTCGCTCGTACGCGCGTTCTCTCTCTCTTTCTCTCATACACTCTCTCTTTCGTTCTCTTTACCGCCCTCTCTCGCAATCTTCCGTGCCTAACTCGTCGATATGATCGGTCGGTACATAGATGAGAAACTCAAAGGAAAATTTTAAATTCTATTATTACGAAACAATAAGTTTTGATAATTTTATGACTAAATTATTTTCAATTGAATATTTTGAAAAAGTATGAAACTTGCCTTTTTCTTTTGTTTCTGTTCCTTTTCTTCGGTCATTGCAATAACATAGATTTTGTATCTTGTTCATATAAAACGAAGAAAGTAAGAAATGATACGTCGAAGCTCTCTACTCATATTTGATTTAATACAGATATAAAAATTCAATAATTAATGTTTTCTTCTTAAATTAAATTAAGAATATAAGATTCGCGTATAAATAATTATTCAAAGCATTGATTTAAATCTTGCATAATATTTAAATGAAAAAGAGTACACGAATTCGTAATCGTTGATCAAATTTTGTTCCTGCATGTAATTTAAATTTCTGTTTGTTTTTATCCTTTTTCTTCTTTCACGTTACTTAGAAAGATTAACGTATAACAGATATTTAAAATATTTTAATATGTCGTTTGTGGGACAAAGTATACACATTTCTTTGGAGTATACATATATATGTGTGTATATATATATATATTTAATCACATGAGTAGAATTCAACATAGACAGACGAAAGCGATCATTCGTTACGCTATTACCATCGATCCAAAAATTTATACTCACAATTTCATAAATTATGACAAACATATTCAATAATTTAACATTCATTGAACGTATATCGGAACGATCCTTACAATGTATTACGTAAACGATCTACTGCAGCGGCAACTGTACAAGGGCAGTTTTTACGATGATACCAAAGTGATTATTATTTTATTGTATTTCTGGTCCCATAATTTATGAAAGACCAGTAAACAGTACCGATAGTAGAGACCGCATAATTAAATTTTACTATTTTGTGATTCTACGAATTACGTATTGAGAAAACTTCATAAAAATCATTTAACGTAATCTATATTAAATGTAAAGCATTATAATCTATCGTTCAAAATATCAATGATAATTATATATAATTTATCGAATTCCGGATAAATATATTTATCCTATATATTATATATATATATATAAACAAATCGATGATAAAACACAATGGCACAAAGGAACTGAATCCTTTGGTATCAAGATTATTTCTCATCTATATGCTTGATTTTCTAAGTTATTTTAAATGTTTTGGATCGTTGCATTAAAAATGCGTCGCAATTAAAATGATTTTGAGAAATTTATATATATCTGATTTGAGATTACTCATTTACACAATGCATAGAGCGAGACTTTACTAGCACCGCGTCTCGTACAAGCCACTCCGACCTATATATCTAACCCATTTTATAACATCATGATCAGAGTAATTCAACTTAGATTCAAATACTTTCAGATAACGAACTTTAAAACCTGATGGAGCGAATGGTACCTCAAAGTTCATTGATATCGGTGGCCTTGTCCATTTCTTTTTTGTATCTGTTTCAAGCAAATCGATTTCTGCTGAAAGTTGCGTTTCCTTCATACCAGCCATTCGTTTTATCTTCCAAACAATAGCATTTTCAGATGCTTTATATTTGGCTTTTCCTTTCAAACAAATCAACTGTACTCCTGCAGTATTTAAAGGTGTCGGTACGCGTACTTCTATTTTTTGTCCCAGCAATGAAGGTTTAAAGTTTGATTTCAAAACGGCTTTAACTTCCATTTTCGTGCGACCCACTTCTCTAACCAATGGAATAACGCGGAACGGTAACGATATATCTTTTGTCGTACGATACCTGAAGTAAAATTACATAAAAGAAAAAACATAAAATCTCATTTTTTTATTGTGTCTTAAGAAACGAAACGAAAATATATTTACCTCATTAACTCAAATTCACCATCAGGTGGTATAAAACTAATGGAATGTTCCGTTTCGAATTTACTGAGCTTAACACACTGATGAAATTGGCAATCGTCGATAACAACAACGGGTTTACCAGATCTAGCACCAGAAGGATCATCACCTCCACCTCCTAACCCACCACCACCTTTCATGCCTTTAGATTCCATAACAATTTTATCATTGATACCAAATTTACATTCTGGCATGCCAGACAAGTAAGACTTCATTACCACCTATGACAAAAATAAAGGAAATTATCAGTAATATGTATTAACAAATTGATTAATGTTAAATATTTAAAATCATTTAACTGACCTTTCCTGCAACGTGTGCACTAAGAACTTGGCCTTGCGGGCTCATCAAGAGATTCACATATTCTAATACATCCAGGAAAAGTTCATTACGACGATATTTTATACCTTCTCGTCGCCATCCTATCTGCCCTGTTACTTGTGATGTTATTTGAGCTTGTTCTTCTTTTGTTGCTGACTTAACTCCTTGTTGAGTAATAAAGGTTTTTAATACACCGGTGTCGCAATTTTGGGGATATCCGAAATCCAAAATTTCTAAAAGTTTTAAAAATGAAAATGTTATAAATGCTGATTACATAATCCTTATAAATATAAAGAAGCGGACTAACCATCGAGTAATTCATAAATCAATACAAAATTGTTCTTGATATTTTCCTCTGATATTTTACCGAAATATGATTGCATGACGTCAATGATCTTGAGAAGAAATTCAAATACCATTGCAGCATTGACATTTTGCTTGGTGACAGCAGCCAACCAGATATTAGCACGTTTTATATGAAAAAATGACGTTCTAGCGATATTGGTCACAGGAGAGCGTACTTGTTGGCGTGCGTGGATAACATTAACTCGAAATGCATCAACAGCATTTCGACCAATGTCATCACGATATACTCTGGATATGAGTACCTCTCCTTTATGATTATAAACAAATAAACCCCCTATCATTTTGATAGAGGATATTTCCCACTTCTATGATTATAATGAATCTGTGAAAAAATAACCAAATTTGTCTTATATTATCTCTGAAGAGATTATTTCAAACGATATATAACAAATTAATGTTCGTGTTTAACAAATTATGTTCGTGATCTTTGTTTAAAAAAAGAAAAGTATTTCAATTGAGAATTTAATTCAAATGTTTAAATAAATCGTACGATACTACTGATTCACAATCATGTCTAAAAACTATCAGACTCGAAAGATATTAATGAAATCCAGTAATTTTTTAAATTTAACATACGTTTTATATTTAGAAAGAAATAATATAATAATGCTGATACAATGATAGATAACGCCCCATCTCACTTTATGAGTGACATTTTAGACTATTGCATCTTGGAGGCGGTTGGTATTATCGATCGGAAACGAATACTATCTCTACAGCAGACATCAAAAGTATAACATCAAATATCAATTAAAAATAAATAATATAAACTTATAGGTTACAATATTTAAAATATTTCAACGTCACTTACTCATGACTATATCATACGGCTAACATGGAAAGTAAAACTAATTCGAACGAAGCCGTAAGCTTTCGAGGAACGAGTACAGGCCTATTAGTACGAGTGCAAACTACTGATGAAAGCAACACCCACTTTTCGGTACTACATTAGTCAAACTAATATCTCATGAAAAATCAAATCTTTAACTTATTTTTTATGAGAAAGATACTTATTTTTAATAAATGTATTATTATAACAACACATTTATTTTATCAATATTTTTTTCTTCATTTCGTTTAGCAAACGATATATTAGGTTAACATATATTTATTATAGTTGATAATATGATTCAAAACCGGTAGTAGTATGTACGTAATGACCGTACATCATATATGAAACAGTACAAGGAATGCAAATTTTTATTTTTAATCCTGAATTTTTAGAACTTTATTATATCATGCGCATTACGTTACTTTATTAATAAAAATAATTATACAAGATAATTCGAGGAAATTTGCAAACGGGAATTTTCGTTTTTTGTGTTCTTAATAATATAACAAAAATTTATCTGCATTTTATCTTATATTTATAGTAAAATAGCCAAATAGTGTAGTAAAAAATGATTTCTCATTAATATATTCACATTATTCATGTAGTAATGATTAAAATATAAGAGTCAAATAATAAAGAAATATGTAATGATTTGTTATTAAGAAGAAAATTCTTTAATATTTAATAAAAATCTTCTTCTGTTGTTTTCGCATCTGTCGTTTTATTTTTTATCTGTTCTTGGTTGTTGTACATCTCTGCCACTTGCTGTGCAGTTGTAGCATCTTCACAATTCTTATCATCACGTACACGTATAAATCGTGGGAATCGTACTGATATGCCTTTTTCCGAATCAACCTGAAATAAAAAGTAAAAATAGTATAAATTTTTTGTTAAAAAAAAAAAAAAAAAAAAAAAAACTACTTCGTATAAAATATAAAAGAAAATTGTACAATTCCGATAGCGGCTCTATGGACAGGTGACAAAGAAAGATCTGCACATTTTATTTCCCAAACTTGAATAGGTTCGAACCAATGATCCGGTTCGTGACTTGAATCGAAACGATAATACGACTTCGATTGTGATATCAAATGTTCTTTGAAAAATTGCGTATGCTTTTGAAGATCTTCTTCGCTAAATCCAGTTCCGATCTGTAAAATAAATTTATGTTTTTTGTACTTCACTAAATAATTTATGATATTAATTTTAATATTATAAACATACTTTACACAAACTCTGATACTCCTCATTTTCTTTATCATAGCAAGCCAAAAGAAAACCTCCATAAGTACCAGTTCTCTTTCCTTTCCCAATATATCCACCAATTACTACTAAATCTAATGTATCACCCATTCCATCTAAATAATCTTTCTTCAATTTCAACCAATTTCGAGACCGTTTAGCAATTTCATACGTTGCTTCTTTTTCTAATGTTTTAACCATTAACCCTTCACAATTTCCTGAAGAAAAAAAAAAAAATGCAATTCAAATTCAATTTCTAAATATACGTATTAATAAGTTATCGGCATAAATTGTTCTAGAAATAATTTCAACCTTTTACAGATTCTTCCAAAAAGTCTTGAACTTCTTCTATCTTTGAAGTATCTAAGTTTGTAGCAAATTTCCATTCTCCCTCCACTTCCACGAAATATTCTTTTAAAAGCTGACGACGTTCTAAAAATGGTTTTTGAACGAGAGATTCGTTGTTTAAATATAATAAGTCGAACATAAATACACAGACTTGTACTTTGATATCTGCTTCGTTAGCATCCTATAAAAATTAAAGTAGTAAATTTATTATTTTATTATATGGTGTAAGTTATATATAATTAAAAATATTACTTTGCGTTTACGGGTACTCAATACTTGGAATGGAAGAATTTGTTTATTTTCCTTATCCCAGGCTACTGATTCACAGTCGAGAATACAATTAGTAACATTATCTTTTCGTGTATTTTTGAAACGTGCAATTATATCAGGATACTTGGAAGTATTATTTTCTTGATTTCTACTGTAAATACTAATTTCACCATTGTCCTTCAGATGAATCTAGATATTTATTCAAATTATTTCAATTTATATATATATATATATATATTTAATAGATATATTATATACTGAAAATAATAACCAACTTGTGCTCTTTCACCGTCGTATTTCCACTCGCATGTAAACTTTAAGCCTTCAAATCGCGTTAAAACTTCTTGGACTCCCTTTGTAGGATGTGCCAGCATAGGTTTAATAGGTACTCCTGGAGTAATTTTACATCTTTCTGGTAGAGACTGAACCCCTTCTTTTAGTAACACTGGTATAATTAAATCATAATTAGGACATTCACTGAAATAAAAACATAATACTTAAATAAGAAACAAATAGAAATATTACTTATAGAAAGTATTAGAAATATGAAATAATAAACATTAAGTGCAAATAATGAATCTAATAAAGTATTCTTACCAGTAGGTAGTTTTGATTACAAGAGCAATTTCATCATATTTTTGTTTGAAATTTTCACGTGACATATTTTTACTGACATTTAAAGTTTTAAATGGATAATTCTGCTCAGGTGGTGTCTTAGTACATGCTAATGCCAATGCCTAAAATAATATTTATTTTTGTAAAATGATCACTGCAGTTAATTCATTTCTATCATGAATTTTTTTTACCTGCAAAAGAGATTGCTCTGCCAAACCCACTCGTAGCTTGCCAGCTAAAGATCTAATAAAGTATCTAGCTTCAGTGAAACGACATGCAACAAAAAGGGTCTGAATTTTATCTAATTTCTTGGAAAGAGACTATAAAAAAAAAAAAAAAAAAATGATTACTAAAAACATTTAACATACAAATTATATGCAAATTATAGTTTCACTTACTGAATGACCTATCATTTGTGCGATTTCTTTCAAGGTAGTATATACACGCGACACTGTAAGTGGTGCTGGTTGGAACATAGTTCTTTGGTTTGAACGACTTCCTTCAGCCACAATGCCAATATCACCAACATTTTGTACATCTACTTTTAATTGAGCCAGTGTTCGACCAGTACACTGTGCTATTGCCTTCAAAAGATTCGTTTCTGCCACTCCTAGAATAATACCTGAAATAATAGCAACAATTACAATTCCACTTTTCCTTTATTTTTGCAATTTTTATTAATATTTTGTTATCTCAAATTTTATACCTTCGTATGCAGGTGCTAATTGATTCAAACATAAATATATACTTGGTAATAAATCGTTTGGACTTAAAACTATAACGGAACGAAAGTAATTTGATAATATGTCAATTATTTTTAATCTGGCACTTGTCTCTTCTATCAATTCCAAAGTTCTAGTTAGTGCAATATATGGTACCCTAAAAAATAGGAAAAAACAATTTTAATTACAATAATATTTTTATATCCATAATCTTATTTTATAAATACTTAGAATTAAGAAGTCAAATAATTGGCTTACATTTCACCTTTTTTCCAACAAGCATCATTTATTGGATGATACTTAGTTGCACTTGGATCGTAAAGGTCAACAGTAGATGTTTTGTTGTCGTCCTTATTAGATTTGGGAGATTTATTTTCTTTAGGTGCTAAAATTGCAGTTAATTGTAGTCGGTATTACTTAATTAAAAATATTGTTAATTTATGAGTTTTATCTTATGAAATTGTATATATATTTACCAAAGAAATAGTTCTTATTAGTTTTTTTGGTAATTTTAGATCGTTTCGAAACTTCTCTTTCACTTTCTGAATCACTGTTCGATTCACTATCAGATTTTTTTCCAGAAATATTTTTTTTTTCTTCGTGATCTCCTTCGTCTGAACTATCTATTGACTAATATTTATTCATTGTAAGTAATAGCAACAGGTTAAAATTTATGTAAAGTAATGATAATTTATATATACTTACAGATTCGTAACTTTCATTATTCTTAGAATTATCTAATTGAGACACTCCTAAAACTTTATTTTCTTCTTTCTCATTTTTCTTTATAGATTTTGTGGATTCTTGCACAATACTTGATTCCAACTCTGCACTTGAATCTAATTGCTGTTCTTTTACTTTTATCGATTTTTTAGTAGCTTTTTTAGGTGTATTAGATTTTTTATTCTTTTTTCTTTCTTGCACTATTATAAATAATATAATAACAAAATAACATAAAATGAAACAAGATTACACTAAACATTAACTATTTTTTACATATATATTTAATATTAAAATAACAATAATTTACTTGAATCATTTGCATCTTCTTGATCCTCATTTTTAGTAATTGATTCAGGAGATCTATAAAAGTTAAACGAATCTGTTTCTGATATGATAATTAAGCATGAATCATAAATATATAAATGCATGTAATATAAACATAACTATTATCATATATAACAGTAAATAAAAAATTACCTAGTTGAATTTTTGTTATTTGGACTGTCTTGTCGTTTTCGTTTTCCTTTTTCTTTTCCTTTTCCAGAAGTTAATTCCTTTGCATGTTTGACACTAGTATTAATATACAAACAATTAAAACTACTGTTCAAAATGATTCTATGCACTTGACGTTCAAGAGCAAAACGTGGATTTAATAAGGTAGACAAAGGAAATGTTCGTGCATAAAATGTTATTAATTTTAACATGTTAATACGTTTGCTTTACCTTAAATTATCCTCACTGTTGTCTGTATTTTTTTGTGTAAAAAATGATCTGCAATAGAAAGTATGAAAAAAAATTAACAAAACTGTTATTACAAATATCAAATATTATTGTTAATTAATGGTATTTATTTAAATTACGTTATGCTTCGTTGTATCATTTCCGCGCCTTATTTAATCAAAACAAAATAAAACATGGCGACGTGGAATCTCATTTCTCAAAACATCAACGCATATGAAATATTCAATAAATACAAATTGCATGTGTTTATTTATAAACAATAATCAATATTTTTTATCTATATATTTCTATTTGTGAATATTATTATTTATTTTTTCTCGATATATTTC
Organism: Vespula pensylvanica; assembly: GCF_014466175.1. Classification (NCBI taxonomy): domain Eukaryota; kingdom Metazoa; phylum Arthropoda; class Insecta; order Hymenoptera; family Vespidae; genus Vespula; species Vespula pensylvanica. Next base: position 4,970,096 of record NC_057691.1, on the reverse strand, counting down.
TTTATAATTAGTAAAATATCAGATTAGAAAATGATTGGACAATTACATGGAGTACATTTTTCTTATTGGATGATGCAAAACATAGTGAAACGTTAAGGCTGTTCTTACCAATGGTATTATAATAATTTAAAATGAGTACATGCATACTTGACTGATTTTTCAATTGAATCATATATAATTCATAATAAATATGAATCATTATAAAAACAAGAATGATGACAGCCCTAAGTATTAATAATCTTTTTCACGTAACAAATTTTATTATATTTATTACTTAAAACATTTATAAAAATAAAAGACCAACACAGAGGTAAATAAATAAATGAGAATTATATCGTAAATAAGAATTATTATTTCATTCTTTTTTGTTTTAATAAATAATTTCTGAGGGCAATTTGTTTATCTTTGAAAGAACGTTTCACTTTTCCTGTAAGCTTGTGTTTAATCATTTGATAATTTTTGGTTTTTTTCTTTTCACGATTCGTTTTACTACATAATGGATTTTGGCGGCCATCTTTATAACCAAATTTTTCTCTACCTTCTTGAGATTTCTGAAAGAAAAAAAATATGTCATATTTTTAGAAATATGAATGATATACTATGCGTACCTTTACAGTTTCTAATCGTGCTTCCTTATCATGTCTACGTTTTTTATGAATATTTTCGATATCACCAAGCTTAACTAATTCTCCCCGATTTTCATCGGATGAATGTGGTCTTTTTACACCAAACTTAGCAGGCATTATTTGTCGTTTTACCAATGCCATGTCAATTCTTTTGAAATCTTCGTCCGAGAGTAAACGTTCAACTGAAACTAAAGATGCCTGTATTTTTTTTTCAGCAGTTAACTCCACTTTCTTTTGTACTTTTGCTTTTGCTTTCCTCTCTTCTTTTTGCTTTCTTCTCCTTAACTTCTTATCCCTTTTCTTTTCTCTGGTTTTTAAACGCGATTTGTTTGTTTTTACACCTTCTTCAGATAATTCGTTCTCTTTTTTATTTTCAATGTTAACTTCTTTTTTACAATCTTTTTGTTTCTGTTCTTCTACATTTTCTTCATCTTCGATATTGTTTTCATCATCCGTACTATGATTGTCAGAAGATACATCCGTTTCATCGTCTGTAACCCAATCTTCTTCATTAATTTCCTCATTACTATCTTGTACATCAATCCATTGATCTTCATCCTGCAGAGAAAAAAACTTTCTCAAGATATTGTAAATTTGAATAATTATCATGATTGAAAACACAATCAGATAAATTATAAGTATGATTACACATTAATTTATATACCTCACTATTTTCAGAATCTATTTCTATAGTATCATTACAGTTACTATTAAGTAACACTTCTGCTCCTGGAACAAAATCATTAGCAGCTATTTCCCCATATTTTAATGTATCTAAATTTATTGTAGCTTCAGTAGGACGGCCCCTATATTTTTTGTGTAGTAAACTTGGCATTGTTTGCCTATAGACAGTGATTAAAGATGATGCTGCCATCATCACACTACGTTCTCGATAATGTTTGTACTGAGCCAAATCTTTTAAAAGATCTGCATTCATAACCAATGGACATCGTGAACATATTTCACGAACAGCATTCAACCTATTAAAAATGAATTTTATATTATAACTCATGTCTATAAAAAAATTGTATATAAAAATATTAATAAATGATATACCCAATGGCCATAACATCTCCAGAATTTCTTTCAGTTACAAAATTATTCACTAAAGTTTTAAGAACAGGTTCCAATACATCTGGAGGCACTAATTCATGACTAGCTTGTGCTACAAATTGTAGCAGTTTTGTTACTTCTATAATTTATAATAATAATTAAAAGTATATATTGCTACATGAATAGTAATTTCTTTTTTGCTTTTTTAATTGAAATAATTACCTCTTTGATGAGGTTGCAAGAACCGTTGTAGATAAGGGTAAAAATTAAATAGAAACAAATTATGCAAACCAATAAGTCTAGAGATAACATCTAAAGTCATTAATTTAATTTCAAATCTATCATTATTTTTTTCTAATTGTTTAAATAATTTTTCTGCAAATCCTTGTGGGTCATGAATTAAATGTAATGCAGAAAAATTAAATTGTGGTGCTTTCACTTTCTTTTTTTTAGATTTCTAAAATATTCATGATGAAATTAGAAATATATATTATGTAAGATATATAACATAAGCGAAAAATTCATTTAAAAAATGTATTACATGTCTTTACTCACAACTAATAACTGTTTGGCCTTCTTCAACATTCTTTCACGCTTTTTTGTTTTCTTATTTACTTTATTAGCCATCATAACTTCTTTAATATTGGGTTCATCATCACTGTCACTGCTGTCACTATCTTCCTTTTCTTCATCATTACCCAAGAAAAATTGTAAACTAGTGACGACTACTTTTGTAATTTTTGAAAAGCAACCAGTAGATATAATATTTACTGTTTTTGCATCATTCCATACATTTTTCTTGTACAATTCTATCATAACATCAGCAGACATTTTTGCAGCTCTAGCATTAGTATCTTTTAACATTGTAAATATAAAATTTTGTAAAGCTGTGTTAACCTTGGCATTTTTATGTTTTGCATTAATATTTTTAATATCAGTAATAATATGTGTTTGAAGAAATTGTCTTAAAGCTTTATCTTGACATCTTAAGAGCTCAAAAAATAAGCTGAGAAGTGTTATTGGCTCTAACAAATATTTGTTGCGCATCTGGATCAATGCCTTACAAAATGTCTGGAGAAAATTTGTATAAAATATAATCATTAAAAAATGTCTTAAGTGAACATATGATCAAAATAATAAATTAATACTTACCATTCGCATATCATTGTCTAAAATAGTATTATGTTTTTGTAGTATATCTATGATCTCCTGAGGAAAAGTTTTTAACTCATCTGGGTAACAATGGGCAACCTAAATTAAAAGGACAAAATTGAAAAACCATATAGATTGTTAAAATTAATGTACAACATACATAAATGTAGACATAAAAACATTTAATATTTCATTAATATTCGTATTGAAAACTTATCGTAACAAATTATTAGGAATATATGTATATGTATTTTAATAATATTTTTTATTATATATCAAATATAAAAAATTAATACAAAATTATGAATAACTATATTGGTACATTAAATATGGATACTCTATAGCAAATACATTATGATATAAATTATATAAATTAAATAATAAAAACCAAATTTTGTGCATATCCATTAAGAAACAATAGAAATATAGTAAACAATGCAGTAATTGCTTACATAATTATAAGTCATATAAGTGTATCATATAAGGTCAAAGAGCAGTCTTTAAATATTTATAACAAATTAAATTTATGGTGCCAATATGATAAGTATTACTCAGGATCAAACAAGTAATCTCTTATATTCATTCCTACTGTTTTTGCTATAATCGATACAAAATTATAATTTACACAACATTTTAATTTTGGTTCATCTAAATTATTATTATCAATAGATGCTAATAATCCAAGTTGATACATTGTAGGAATTTGAGCAAGTAAAATAGCATTCACATCAACTTTTTCATCGAGAATAGTACAAAATATAGCAAGCAATCTAGATATAGGAAAACTACGTGGACCAGATTGTATATTTCTTGTTTTTTTTCTAGATATTTTCTTTTTCTTTTTACTGCTTAATTTCATAAAGATAGCTTTATCTTCTTTAGGAGGATTGTATGATGCTAAATAAGCAGCTATCAAAATATATTTAGCATAAAATGGTAGTTCAAAACTTAATGCCAATTTTGCAGTAGATTCAATTTCTTTGGACACGTGACTATGCTGCACAAAATCTTCTGTTGAAACTCTAAGATATATAACTTCTAAATTGGATATTAATGTAGTTGAAATATTTCGCCATAATCCTGAAACATCATCTTCTCTTACTAATCCAGATTTTATTGGTTCTATATATTTATTAAAATTTATTTTAGCCATATAACGAAGTTCTTTAAGATCTCTACAAAATCTATAAAATACAGACAGAAAAAGATTTAAGTAATTTTTATATATAGTATTACTATAATCTTGTGGTTTGTATAACAATAAAATGTCTAATATTTCTTCTCTGGTATACTGGGCACAATGAATTTTGATTGGTTCAAATAAGCCAATTTGTGTATAACACTTTTCCCATACCACATTGCTTACAAAGATTGTACAAACATTAACATTTGATAATTCTTTCAATCTTAAAAACACTGGTAAGAGGTGATTATCTATACCTCTCATGTACATGCACTTATCAAGAACGATGACAATTGGACGTTTATCGTACTTTGAAATTAATTGAAGTTTTGTTATAAAAGTAACAATATTATCACACTTAAGGCTTCCAATATTAGCAGTAAGACTTGGGCTAGATATTGGATCTGGGATTAAATCATTTAAGATATATTCAAATATATGTTTGTTGTTTATATGTTCAATGCAATTAACAATACTAAAATTATATTGTAAATATTTTAATAAATGCAAAATAACTAATGATTTTCCTGTAGCAACATGACCATATATAAAAATACTATTTGGCATTGGTTCATCTTGTATACCTATCAAAGAATATAATTGTCTTATAATTATTTCGCGACATTTTATTTTTGTATTGAGATTTTGTAAACAAGACTCCATTATTGAAATCATCAAATAGGTTTTTAAATGTAAAAAATATTTGGAAAATCTTATTTATTATATCTGAAAGAAAAATTATGAAAATATGTATGATATTATGATTATATTGTAAAATATTATGAATCATGTATATGACAAAAAAAAGAAGGTTAATATTTTGTTTAATTTAGAATGCAATTACTCACCTGAGTCATAAATATTACTAATTCATCGAGACTTTTATTAAACTTATTTGGAGCCAAATTGAATATATCCAAAGTAGCCTTATAATGAAGATATTGCTGGAGAAACTAAAAAAATAAGCAAAAATTAGTTATCTGATACATTTCAAGCGAATAAAAAGAAAATAAACTACTACTGTTGAAATCAATATTTTAAAGAAAACTTACTTCTTCCTTATACGACTCAGGATCACGCTTAATGAGATTTTGCAACTGTGGAATATTGTCTGGAAGCTGATTATTATGGCGAACCATTTTTCCTCTTCATTTATAACAAAATTGACAGATGAAGTAGAAAGTTTTCAACACGAAGTTACACTTATTTATCGTTTATATAAAACAATAAATAAAACACGTAATATTCATAAAGTATAAATAACTCGATATATTATCTTGTTATCTTTTGAAACTGTATATGAATAAACTTACAATATTAAAATCTATTATTTTTATATATAAAAAGTTTAAAATCAAAACTTTAACCGAAAAATTATGCACGTGGACGTAATCATGTAATAAAGTTCCCATTCTCATGTACCAATTTTTTTTCATTCATAAAATGTATCTAGTAGTACTAATAAGTACTAGTAATAGTCTAGTAATACCAATAAAACATTTAAACAGTTGGTACGACTGGATTTATTTCTAAAATATTGTAAATACGTTCAAAGAGCGAAATTGTTTATGAAATTACATTAAATCTTTATATTACGTATAATTTCTTTTTGTTTGTCTTTTTTATAAATAATTATTGAAACGGTAAAGAGATATTCAGATTTAAACATCGAGGCATGCGCAGTGAGATACCTGCCATAATGCTTTTCTATAGTACGGGGTTCACACACATCGTCGAAAGGAGCGTAATCGATCGGACTACGTGAACGACTCCATTTGGTGCAGCATCACTTGCTCGTTTGTGTCGTATTTTCTCTTGAAAATTGTGTGGTTCTGTGTTTCGTGAGCGAAAATGGTGAAGATGGAACATGATGTAAGTATAAAATTATACAAACATTTTATTTTTTATTCTTGATTATTAACTTAATTTTATATATTTTCTTCGCGACATGAAATTATACGAAGTATTCGTCTCTTGTTCCTTTCTTTTATGTATTTTAATGTTATATTAGAATGCATCATTTCTTTCTTCGATTTCGTTAGAAATTTCTTTGAAAGGACATTTATTTTTGTCGAATAATTCAATAATCAATTTATTTTAAGATATTTCATATTTTTCTTACTATTCTGCAAATATATATACAAAATTTACATAACATCGATGTATATCCTTCGATGTATTTATAATCCATTGACATGAATTTTTCATAAAAATTAATACCGACTATAATTCTCCTTAATTATTACTGGAAATATAATTTCGTTAAATTACTATAATGTGAAGGCTATAACAGTATTTCTTCGCTCGAAGTGATAAATTATATTTGCTTTTACATAACTATACACTTTTATACGATTCTTATTAACGTTGCTGTTATGTAATATAAACATTAAATATTACTTATTAAAATGAAATATTTTTCCTATAAACTGATAAGTAAATTATGAGTTTCTCCATTATGAGTTTTATCCAAGTTTAGCGTACCCACGCTACGCCATTTTGAAAGCGTCTTTGAAACTACGATTTTTCATTTATACATTTTTTTTCTAGGATATAAACATTTGTTTTCTAGGATAAACATACAAATATTCGTATTATTGCGATTGTAGTAAAAAAAAAAGTTCTTTATAAGTACTTTTTCATCCATTCGTAATCCTAACCAAAAATATTCTCCTTTCTTTTCATATTAATTTTTCGTAGATAAATTCAAAATGTACGTTTTATATATAGTATGCTTAAACGTGATTAACATTATTTTAGGATGGTAAGAATGAACCTGAACATGTTCGGAAATTGTTCATTGGGGGCCTAGATTATAGAACTACAGATGATTCATTAAAAAAACATTTTGAGCAATGGGGTGAAATCGTAGATGTAGTTGTTATGAAAGATCCTAAAACCAAACGCTCCAGGGGGTTTGGTTTTATTACTTATTCACGTGCTCATATGGTAGATGATGCTCAAAATGCAAGGTACGTATTATATTTCATAATATAAGTTCAATAGTTCCAATCTTTATAGCTTTGTGTAATTACTTAGTTATAATATTTTATAGACCACATAGAGTTGATGGTCGAGTAGTAGAACCTAAAAGAGCTGTGCCTAGACAAGAAATTGGTACACCTAAAGCTGTAACAGTAAAAAAATTATTTGTCGGTGCTTTAAAGGATGATCACGAGGAAGAAGATCTCAGACAATATTTCCAAAGTTATGGAAGTATAAATTCAATTAGCATTGTTACAGACAAAGAAACAGGGAAAAAACGTGGATTTGGTTTTGTCGAGTTCGATGATTATGATCCTGTTGATAAAATTTGCCTTCAGCGCAACCATCAGATACGTGGAAAACAAGTTGATGTCAAAAAGGTAAACATCAGCTGTTTAATATATTAAATAAATTAAATATATGAACTTTTTATTGTATATGATTTTAATTTTCTCTTTCTCTATTTCTATTTTATTATATGAATTTTCTAACAGGCCTTGAGTAGAGCAGAAATGGCATCTGCTAGTGGAGGAGATGGTGGTGGCGGTGGTGGAAGCAGAGGAGGACAAGGTGTTGGAAGAGGACCACGTGGTGGAAATCAAGGTGGAGGCAATTGGGGAGGCCGTGGAAGTGGTGGAGGTGGTGGAGATTGGAATAATGGTGGTAATCAAGGTGGTTATGGTGGAGGTAATCAAGGAGGTTGGGGAGGTAACGGCCCATGGGAAAACCAGAATCAAGGTAAAGGTTCGCAGAAAAAAAAATTATTTTACTACACTGTTATAAAACTTTATTTCATATTTTGTATTAGATGTTAAAACTTGTCTGTAAGTTGAACTCGTTATATAATTACAAACAAAAAGTTTTGAACTATAAAGTAAAGCTATAATTAAATGATATTATTTCTAATTTAGAATTTACTTTTTAAGGTGGAGGATGGGGTGGCCAAGGCGGTCAAGGTGGTTACAACAGTGGTGGAAACTGGAGTAATGATAATTTTGGAGGAGGATATCAACAAGGTTATGGTGGTGGACCAGTACGAAATAATTTCAACTCTGGAGGCAGACCAGCACCCTACGGTATTAATATGGGTCCTAGTGGCCGACAGTCTGGAGACTCGAGATGGCTACCGCCCTTTGGTGGACAAGGTTGCTTCCCTCCTTCTCAAACGCCAACGCGTCTGCCACGCATCTTGAGTAACTGAGTGCTATTGATATCTCACACTTAGTATAATCATCTCATAATGTAAAATTTATATACACATGTCTGTTACACAGATCATATATCTGATATGATAATAAGACTTAAGTTACACAAGTTGCGTCGGCATAAACATCGAAATTTATGATTGATTTTAATTACAAATAATTTTATATCCTACTATTAAGAATCCACTTCCCTTGTACTGGATTGTGTGGATATAATTTTATAAACATTGGATAGCATGGTGGGACTTATGCTAACTATATTGCCAAATAAGTACTAACATTTATTACACATTTCTGTTTATATATTTATAGTTTGTCAAAATTTAATAATTTGAGCATATTAATATATTTAAGAGAAAAGACATTAGGCGCGATGTTGCAGTGAGAAGGAGCGCCTTTGTCCACTCTCTCTCTGCTATCCTAGGATATTTATTTAATCAATATTCCCAAAGTACGAGTATTGATTTTGTAAGGAAAAGATAGATAAAACAAAAAAATATCAGTAACTTTTTCATCTTGACTAAAATTAACAATCCATAATGGTTATATAATTACAAAAAAAACTTGAGACTTTTGGGATCACGTTTGTTAGTTCTATTTTATATACTGTATAATTTTACTAATATTTTTATTTTATTATGTTTACAGGCCCTATGGGTGGAGGTAACTCGGGAGGTGGTGGAGGTTATGGAAATCAAGGAGGCTATGGTGGCAATTCTCTTGGCGGTGGAAATATGGGTGGCGGCGGAGGTGGAGGCGGTGGTAGAAGATACTAAAGTTTCTGTCACACAACTAGCTCTCTCATTCATTCTCCCTCACATGGTAAGCATGATTATATTTTTTGTTAACCTTTTTTCTTAAATCGTTTTATTTTTTCTTTTCTGAAAACTGTTACCTGTAGTGCAGGTAAAACTCCTTGCTTCTTCTGAATAAACCATATCCATATCGATGTGTACTTCATCTCTATTTAGATATATTTAAGGTGTCTTATATTTCGTTTAATCACTAAAAATATTTAGACAAATTTGAAATATTTTTGATTGAAATAAAATGAAACAAAGTGCAGTATGTAGAAATTGTCAGAAGGGTTAACTGTCATGCACAAATATAATATATTTACATTATTATGAATATGTAGGATGTAAGGTATTGAAAGGCACAATGGAAGACAGTTTATCAGATTTAAGTAGCATATAGTTTCTATTTTAATATTTTAATTTAGGGCAAATCGATCACTAGAGCAGGTATTCAGTAAAAATATTTATTTTAGTTGTCAAATTTAATTTCACTTTAATTCAAAAATTCTTGAAGCAGTACTTAATAAAATTAAGCAGAACAATTATTTAATTAAATTTTATTGCTACTATCCAAATTTAATAAGAAATTTATAAAATTGGCTATCTCCATGCAAAATACATGTACTATATATATCCACTTCTTTCAGAAAATATATTGGATGTATGAACATTTAATTTCATGCTTCTATTTTATTATTTTCTATATTCTGGTTTTATATCATTTCTTTTTTATAATTATTGTATAATATAAGTTGTCTCTTCTTAATTCTCATTATTTATTTTTGTGCAGTGTATAGATATTTGGTTGCATTCTTTAAGTATGTACCTTTTCTGTTATGATCATGAAGTTTTAATGCATATAAATTAAAAGAAGTGTTTTGTTCCCTTTCACATAACACTTTAGCGCAAAACTTATAGACCTTTACAATTTCTGGGACTTTTCAGTCATTGCAACTAACAGATTTATGACTTTTAAACCTCAGGTGAACCTACTACTTGTCTTCTAGTCGCCAGTACTTCTGTACTGTTTAGTAGTGGAGCAGGCAGGGCTATAAGGCTAGAGACAAGACCAGGCAGGACAATCAGGATACAGGACAGAGAAGCATCATCTGTTAGCTTGCAGTGAGGGAGGCTTATGCCTGTATTTGTTTCGGTATCTAGCACCTACCACATCCCCTACACATTCAACTCATCATGTGAAATTGTTGCATCATATTTCTTAGGCAGTGTCAGCACATGTTGACTGGCACATATAATACTTATTAGAAGAGGCAATGATTATTTGTTTAATCACAATTACCACCCATAAAAGACTCGTGTATTGGAATAGTTAAGAACTGAATCTTTTTCTGATTGACGGTATATCTATACCATGCAACCTGATTAATTGCATATTACTTTGTTACATTCATTTCTGCGGTGTATTAGATAATGTTTGTGTAGGATAACATTGTGGACATTGAAAAGCTCAACTGACCCTCATGACGAAAAAATAGTTTATTTACAAATTATAGGTTTTACTATTTTGATCGTACGTTTTGGGTAAAAAAAATGCAATTTTTATTATTTAGGTAGAAATTTTTGATGCAAGAGAAAATATATGAAAGAATATTGATAAAGTTTTAATAGCAGTTAAAGTAGGCAATTAAGAAAAAGCATAGCGTCAGTCAGCATTTTATAGGTTACTTAGATTAACCAATTATTGATTAAGTTGTAATGTTTTAAGAGCTAGCTAATAAAACTGACCAGAACCTTTTCCACGTCACTCTTTAATTTATGAAACAACGAAAAATCGATCAGCAGCATAGGTTAAGTCAGAGGTACAAAAATTATAGCTGTGAGGATTGCAGAGAACAGGAAAGTATAGACAGACGAAGACAGATAGTATACCGGCGGAAAGATTTAAATATCATGTATGATAGAAAAGATTGTTGTACTTTTGTCAACTGCGTAGAAAATGAAGGCACCAATGAGTGTTTTATATTTATGTGTAAAGACAGTATTAAATAATTTGTATATACGAAAAAACCTATTATCAATTTTGTTTAATTTTAATGCGTAATTAAGATTCTTATGGATTTATAGCTGAAGGGATACGTTATATTTTTGTTCGTGAAAGTAGTTATAACGTGACTAATACAGAGTTATGATAAATTGAAAGAATACTATATAAAATTCATATTGCTATTAAAAAGTGGTAGGAAAAATATTTTTATAGTTTCACATAGGTTGACAATTTAGATAATTCTTTCATTTTGAAAGATAATATGCCCTTATTTGATTAAAATAGGAATTTTATTCTGTATCTCTATACTTACCAGAAAAGGAACAGAAAAGAAGTGGTTAGTATTATATCATATTAACTATAATGTTACTCTTATCCAAATTGAAAACCTATTTTCATAAATTAAGGATATTCAGGAGATATAATTTAGATTTTATTTCAATATTTTTCGTATCCCTCTCAAGTAAATCCACAACCAAGGTTGAGAAGTAAAATCAGTGTTGTACTAAATAAATATAATTGATATACATGATGCTTTTATACACAGAAATTTAGGCTAATAATATATATCTCATTAGCTGTTTTATAATTTAGAAGATAATACCCAATAATTAATAACCAAACCCTTTTTTTTTTACCTAATATATCTCGTACCTATTTTATTTTATATTTTCAAGTATCCTTCAGTTAGAAAATTATTCCAAAATTATTAACTGTTTAGTCTTTCATTTAGTCTAATTCTATATTTAAATATTAAACAAACATATGTTATAGTCGTAGATCATCCCAATTGTTTAATTAATCGTGCAACACTGATTATGATATTAGTATGTGTGTCCATAGTGTAGTTCAGTGTTAAAATGCAGCTTATTAAAAGTTTTGTACTTAAATTTGAAATCAATGCTAAAGTTTAGCAATGTCTACTAGTCTGTAAGTTTATTTACCTGCCTTACAGTCACTTTTATAGTGATCAGGTTTTGCTGTCATATATCATTATTAATGGTAAGTGGAATGTGACTGTTAGGTAAAGCTGTGTTATACAGAGGAAAACTGTGTTGTTAGATTTGATAGGTAGTGTGTCGTATAGTATCCGCATAAAATTCATGAAAGTAAAGAGTAGTAAACATAGCTAGACTTTTTTGATGGATCTTTAGTGTGGCTGATTAGAAGCATGAATACAATGAAGAAACTAAAAAGCAGGCAGGTAGCTGAACTAAAGGATTCTGACCTCTGCAGCAGACTAGACCTTGCTAGGATATTTGCTAGCCTCTGTAGTGCAACCACAGGTAGGAATTCAAGAATCATCTGTTTAGATATATATATATATATATATATATAGGGAATTGAAAGGTAAATTGTGTATGCATGATATTTATAATGTTTAGTGGTACTCTGATTAAGTATCCATTTTTTTTTCTTTTTCTATTATAAAAATAGAAATTATGGTTGTTTTATGGATACAGTTAGGACTGATATTAAAGAATATTATTTCTATTCACTGCACATGATAATGTTTTTCTTTATTTCCAAGCAATGAACTTTTAAGCATTAATCGATTGTAATACAAATTGTTAAAAAGTGATAGCTAGTTTTCTAAAGAGACGAATGCTATTCTTATTAGTCCTTATCAACGTGCACTGTAAATAAATCTACTGACTTTAGACATTTCTATAATTTTAAGTTTTCGAACATGTTCAATAGTATTTCATAACAAAGGATGTTTTATCCTATGTAAGAAATATAATATTTTTATTAAATTAGGTATAAAAGACAAAATCATTTTAAGTTTAAAAATATACGAGATCGTGTACATGCACTCGCATTATTTAAATATCGATGAAGTAAAATAAACGTGATAAGTACTTTATTTTTATCCTGTTCGCAAAGTCTATTTAGTGGTTTTTTGGAAATTGCTTTTCTATACATGTTTATATATTTTTAAAGGGGAGAAAAAATCATGGTTAGTTTAAATTGGATATTAATTGGACAACACATTGATAAAATAGATAAAAAATGATCAAGAAGATTTTGCGGACAATATAAAGTACCATAAACTGATTATATTTATTATGCATATTTATATTTGTCTCCTTTCAGGACATTCAACATGACAGGCATGGCCTTTTTTCTTTTTCTTCTTTTTTGTCCTTTTTTTACATATTCACTATATTTCTTTTGTCAATAATTAACATGTCACCCATTTATATGCGAGGTTTTAATAAAATACCTTTCATAAAATTTTTTTTAATATGCAGAGCATTTACTACAATATTCGAAAGGTGTTTTACGAATATCCTCATATTATTGCATTAATAATTTTATATATTATGTAAGTTTAACTTGAAAGTAAGTTTTGCAACCACGCAAATGCTAAATTTATAGCTCGATGCTGTATTATGTTCGCACAATAACAAATTTTTGTTTCATTTTATCTAAATACTTTGATATCGTACAGTTTGAAGATCTCAATAACTTTTTGAAGATTCATTCAATTAGTTAAAAAAAAAATGAAAGGTCTACAATTTTTTATTTTTCTTTTTTTTTACATTATACACTATTTATATTAATGTCTCAATCACTATCGCAAGTAGAATTGTAGTCAGTTTGTTTAATCAAAGTAATTTCGATATATATCGAAGAAAAAAAAAATTGGTATAATATGTTCAGTACTGTGACACATTGGTGTATGTATAGAAAAGTATGGAAAAAAGTAATTTTCATCTTATCTCGCTACTTTATTTTGCTTTCCTTGTATTAATTGCTGTCTTTCGTTTTCATTAATTTCTGGTTTACCATTGGACTGGTACTCCAAGACCGCATCGTGCCTCTTTCCGCTACTCCCCAGAGTCAGCCGTCGTTGGAGGTAAGTTAAAGTAAGTTGTAATTAATTATTAATTAATTAATTTTAAGCAATATAAATAATTCTAACATTATCCAAATAGTGCAGTAGTTTGATCTGTTTTATGGAAGCAGTTTTTAATACTTATACAGATTGTATATATTGAAATAACAATTAAATATATAAAGTATCTATTTTTGTAATTTATGTATATATTTTTATTAATATCATAGAAAAAGAAATAATCCATAGTTGATAAGAATATCTCGTAGGTAAATTTTGGTACACGTAATTCAATTAGATTTTCTTTCGCTATCTGTAACTCCATAAAACAGATTTTTTTAACTAACATTTATTCTTAATCATGGCTACATAATATTTCGTATAAAAAAAAATTATACATGTCTCTTCCATGAGATTAAATAAAGTTTCTTTCAGTCTCCTCGTGTGTTTATTCATCGAAACCTAAGGACATTATAGTCTGTAAGCTATGCCTTGTACATAACACAAAATAATAATAATTTTTTAACACAATGATAAATCGGCTGTTTACATGTAGAGATCGCGATGATAATATATAATACTTTCAGTACAGGCATAGACGTACGACAAAAATGTATTCTGATCCTTTCTTTAATCCTTCAGAATTGTATCATTTTTATTAAAGAATATTATTTTATAATTTGATAGGAAATTGGTTCTATAATAAATAATGAATTTATTGAAATTTTTTATACATTCTCTTTTGTCATTAATTTTTCGAAACAAATCGAATTTTTTTGTAGCTTTTTGGATATCGATATATACGAACGAAAATTGGATTACAAAATAGAAATAATTTTTATAATAAAGAAATGTGTGTTCGTTTGTAGATATACAAGATAAACATTTACTTTTATCTTACGATTATAAACAATAAATTAATTATGACTCACGCACACGCACGCATACCGATTTAAAAATATATTTACAATAATAAATATATTATAAATGAATGATAATTAGCGATATATTAAAAAAAAGAATTCTCTATGATCAACTTAATAACGAAGAATTTCTTTCGAGGCTCGTATTCTTTGGTTTGAAGAATGATCAAATTTATCGATTAATACACGTTCCCTGGACATTACACATATTACAAATATTTCATAGACGATAATACAATTAATATAGTTATACACGCGATCGATTATTAACCATTGTTAAATGGAATATCGACGAGAATATAATAGCGAAATCTGAATAAACGTTTTATCGGTGTGAGATTTGCTATCTCGTGCATAAATTGTCCCCGATTATAGCAAAACTGTATATTAGACCTTTCTATACTAAACGAAGATCGATCTTCTATTTAAATTGGTGATGTGACAGTAGACGGATTATCAGACATTTCGCTTCCACTACTGCTGCTGCATTGAGGTTGGTCTATCGAAGAACTTATGGTAGTAACGTGTGTGGATGCACACGAATGTGCAGCGGATGATCCAAAAGCGTCTTTATAAAGACACAGTCTGCAGAAATTACCGCTTCCATAAATGGGCAAATTTACGAAGCCGCTGGAAACAGCAAAGTTTCTGAAAGAAAATTCAAAATAAAACTAAATATAGCCTTTTAAGTCTTCTAGTGTAGTTTTCACGAATTTAACTTAAACGATGAATCGCGTGTAAAACTCACTTTCGTGCTCTTTACGATTATATATTATTTTTAATAGAGAGATATGATCTTTACATTCCAAGATATTTATTTTATTGTTGTATTTTTTTGTATTTCTTTTTTTTTCGAAGAAGAAACGATTACGTTGAAATCTGTACCGAATCTTTCATTCATTTCAAATACACATGAAACGTTCATTGAAATAGAGAATCCAAATGAAAATCTTATTTTTAGAAAGAGAGATAAGAAGGATTCTCGTGGAAGTGAATTCTTCAATGAAAATACAGAGGAAAGCTTGGAATAGAGCCGTGATGTGGCCATGGGAAAGATAAGATGCGCGAAATTCAATAACAATAGCGAGAGCATGTCGGCCCTTCAAAGCATATGGTACTTCCCGCAGCGGCAGCAGCTTCCACAGTGCTTCGCTACGGTGCATCTAGCTAAATCATTATCTTGTCAGGGTTGATGTATTGCTCCTACGATATGGTCATTACCACGGTCATTAGCACAGCTGCGGCGAAGCGCCAGACAAGATACTTAAATCGTACGATTCTTCTCGATATTAGGATTTAACATTTTATATCATTCTCGCAAGTTTTTTTTTTCTTAATTAATTGTGTAAGATTCGAATTTCAATCAAATTTCAATTAGAACTTTTCCTTTCCACGTATTTCATAAAATATAAAATGCTGTTATCTTTTGTTGATTTAAAAGAAATGATAAACCAATCATTTTCGCAACTCCTACATGTTCGTTTAATATTTGAACAAATTGAAATATTGATATTTCCGTACAAAATGATATCAGGTACAAAAGAAAAATCTCTTTCTCTCTCCCTCAAAAAGATGGAAAGGACTATTTCTGCATCGAAATTTGATGAAAATATTACTCATTAAACGAGCCAGTATTTTTCCTCTATTCTTTGGTAATACGATAAAAAAAGTCTTTACAAAAACTTCTTTCCGGGCTATTCTTTTAAAGACTCGAAGAAACGTTTTTCGGCACGCGAGCTTGTAATCTCCCCCTTCTCGAAAGAGGCTATTTAGTGGTATATTCTATCGTATCAGGAATCAGTCCGTTGATTCGTAACTTCGAATCACAGTCAACCGGTCCCCTCTCGGCCTCCAACGAGGAGATCTCTCTCTTTCCCGGGTATTATTCAGCCAATGTGCACCTGATGCCATTAAAGTACTCGATGACGGTTCTTCTCGATAAGCCGAAGATAAACGCCTGGATAAACGCGCACGTACGGTTTATATACCAATAGATTTTCCGATCCACTTGGCTCGGCGATTCGTTCGTTCGTTCGTTCGTTCGTTCGTTCGTTCGACGGGAAAGCCATCCGTTAGTTCCCACGTACCTTTGACTACGACGAAGAAAAGGTAAAAGGACTCGAGTTATCCTAACTTTTGTTAGTCCTCGAATCGAGGGATGAAAGATAGATATCCTTCCGTGGAATCAACAGGAAGCTTTACGATCGAAGGAATTTTTCGAGTGACAAATACGATCAAAAAGCTTGATAATAAAATGAATTTTAGAGACAACATCATCTACCGGTATGCAAAGTAGCCACATTTTTTCTATTTACTCATTAATTTTGACCTGTTTTATTTTGTATCGGAATTGCATTCTAAATTGACATGCATTATGTTCGTCAACAGGATATTTAATTTGTACATATATGTACACTTGAAAACAAGTAATCATGAAAATCTTTTTCCAATGTAAATATCGAGTCAAATACAACATAATAAAACATTAAACTCACCGATATTGCTGATCCAATTGAGCTTTTTCGATTCTCTTGTCTTTGGCTCGACGATTCTGAAACCATATCTTGATCTGTGTTTCCGTCAATCTCAAAGAGGCTGCTAGTTCGAACCTTCGACCTCTCGATATGTATTCTCCTCTTCGATATTCAATTTCCAAACGCAATGTTTGTTCCCCGCTGAATGTTGTCCTCTGCCTTCTTGGTCGGCCTTCCTTTCTTCTACGACGTGCGACTGTATGTTGCGTGCAAATTCATAAGACGAATTTATTTATTTAAATAAAGTGAGAAGAAAAACATATATTGTAATATAAAAAAAAGTATTCATTTATTTTCCGAAGTCTGTTATTTTGTGTTCAGAATCCTGATCATTTGTATTTAAGTTAATTTAGTCCATTTTTTACACACGTTATCAATAATTATTTCCATTTGCAATAACTTTTTATTTACTATTTCGAAATATATTAGGAAGATCATATTAATTCATTTAAATCATTTTTTAATTATTATTTCGTCTAATAAAACATTAATTCATTCTGTATATTATACGATATTAAATGTTTATATATATATATTATTTATACTTTATTTATTAATGGTGTAACGATTGGAAGCAAACAGTAAATATCAAATAGATTCGAGATTTATTGTTGAAGGTACGTGTTTTATCCGGACACGACGGTAATCTGATGCCGTAACCGCAATCCATATTGTAGGATAATTAGGATGTGAGGGACAAATGATACCGGAAGTCAGATGCACGAGGCTTCGTACAATCTGGTTCAGGATGGAAATAGGATCCTAATTGCTCCTTGAACCCTACTCGACGGACCGCGTAGATGTTCGCACTTTAGAGAAAGGAGTGCTTACTAAGCGTTATCGTAAAACTCGTCTATCTTGAAATATCGAACAAAATCTTTTTTTTTTGCTTCACTTTTTTACAGAATTTGTAATTTACAAAATTTAATAATGATCATATTATGTACTGCAATATGTGTTAATTAATTTATATATAATGATCTTTATTATTAGTTTTGAAAAGAACGGTTCAATAATGTTTCCGACATATGTTCGTAATTAATGGAAAACTTTAATTTCTGATTGTGTTATATATTTAATATACGTACGTTAAAACAGTATCATACATTTATATTTTAAATGTCGACGTAAATTTTCTTCACGGAGGAATAAATTTCATCTTTTATATGTACGTCGACTAGAACACGTTACATTATACCGGTAGGTTTACATTAATGAATATTACAGGAGAAACTGGAAGGAGCGAAGACCAAACGAAACGGATTTGACAATAACGATAACAACTTATCGCGCCTCGATGATTTCATTGTCATATGATTTATCTCTCCCTTTCTCTTCTCCTTCCCTCCTTCTCTCTCTATCTCTATCTATCTTTTGCTTTTTACTTTTACCTCTAAAACCCGCGTCAGGATAAAAGCGCGGTGATGACGGATATTATGTATTTTAAGAACACATTTTTCGAATGTTATATTTAAAAGAAGTGAAAAGTTATAGATATAGTCGGATAACTTCTAATGATTTTCTTGCATATTAATTTATATACATATTACATTATATACATATATATATGTATGTATATAAATTATATATGTATATATATATATATGTGTGTGTATATAAATCAATGACGTTCAAGAATTTGCACATAGTAGTTTAATAAAAAATACTATTAGCGAGGAAAATGAAAATATAAATAAAATTGAGAAATAACCAGTGTAATAAAAATGTGTCTATTATTTAGAGATAATGATAACACCTCATTAATGAAACAGCAATATAACAATAATTTGATAAAATATTATTCGATAATATATTTGATTTGTTCCGAGTGACCAGGTATCTTTCGTGGCGCCTGTCGTGACAGCGGCTTAAGGCCAGAGGAGTGGAGTTGGTTTGAGGAAATATAGCAATGCATATTCTACATTGAGATTCGGCCAACTGCGTTTCGTAATCTCATCACAATATCGCCACGAGGTGGCGAAGCGGGATAAACCCTCCCCAATGTGTGCACGTATACGTGTGTATTTATTGTAACAACGACTCACAATGACGAAATCTCAGGCGAACAGTGAAATTTTTAAATCCATTTTCTTCCACCCTCTCTCTTTCTCTTTCTCTGTCTGTCTGCCTCTCTCTCTCTCTTCTTTTTATCTCTATTTCGTTTTCTGCGTATCTGTTAAATTTATTAACTAATTCTCGTTTTAAATTTTTTCCGTGCTGTCTCTACGTTGAGAGCTTTGCCATATAAAACGACGGACATAATTATCGTTTAAGAATGATCTCATACGGATCTACGAAGAAAATAAAACCGTTTTTGATCTATTCATCAAAAAGATAGTATAAAATTTATCATCTAATATATCAAAAATTTTATCATTATTATCGATTCATCTAAGATATAAACGTATTCCCCCGAAATTCATTGAGAATATTATCCGATCCATATAGAGTTCTCGATCTCTCTTCTGATTTTATTATAGAAGCATTCACAACGCGATATACGAGAGTATGCAGGTTTTGTTAGCAAGTGAATACGACGTGCACTTCCAAAGGTCCGAGGATTCGAAGTTTCCACGGTAAGCCGGGGACAGCCGTCTTTGCCGCAACAGGAATATACACATACGCGTTTTGAATAAACGCATGTCCTATCGGCATAAGCAGATTTGACGAAGTCGCGTTATGATGAAGACACGCACGTCCGTTCTTCCTTCAACAACTACCACTCGAGTAAAGTATCTTCGACAAAGACTCTTCTCCGATAGTCCATACGGCTATCATTTCGATTCGTCTTTGACATTTATCGAATATCGTGTCGTATTTCTTCGCTACGATTACTTCCTCTTGAACTCGTTATAATCATGATATAAGACGAACAATAGTTTTATTTCCCGTTCAAATAAATGTGTGTTAACTAACTTTAATTGTTATGTGAAATTTTTACTTTTGGTAAAATAAAATTTTGTTTCTCTTAAAAATCTCTTATATATTTTAAGTTTATTCTATAAATGTAGATAGCTATATATATTTCTCGTTTTAAAATAATAATATGTAATATCTATATAAAAATGAATAGATATACATGATCGTCGACATTATACTCGTAAGATTTAGAATAATATTAGAAATTTGTTCATAACGTGACATTCAAAACGTGACTGTTGATATTGAAGGTATAAAAAAATACTTACGGAAGGCAGAGAATCCTTGCAAATGATGATCCGTTGCCGGATGATTTGTTAAGCCATGAAGATGCGGCGGAAGTACGGAAGGATGTGCGAGTTGCGTCAGGTGCAATGTGTGATTAGGGTTACCGGGAAAAAATGTGTGAGATAAAAAGGGTATTCCTAAGGTCGGTAACCGAGAATCCTTTTCGGATATTCTTGCATCATCTTGAGGTATTCTCAATCTTTCAGGATCTTGCGTTTTATTTTCTTCTTTCTCAATCGCTTCCGTTACGTTATTCGCCTGATACACACAAGATTTAAATACGAATTAATATTGATTCACGTTTTTATAAATAAATATATAAAAACATTTTTTATTATATTTAGATCATCAAAAATTTTATCGTAAATCAGACTATGTAATATAAAATTAACATATAGGATGTTCCAACTTTTATCTATGTGTAAATATTAAATTTAACAAAAAAAGTCCAAGACGTATTATGTTATCGAAAGAGGATCATATAGCTATGTCCATTTTTTATTGCTTATAATTTTCGAAATTTTGTGATGTTTTTTAGTGTTTTGAAAAGAACACAATTTTTTTTACGTAAAATTTAATATTAACAAATACATATAAATGGTTTCGATTATATTTTTTGAATAAAAAGAATTTCTTTTCGGATAAAAAGAAATAAGAAAAATAACAGAAGAAAAAAGGTTTTAAGTAAAAAAATAAAGATACGCTTACTTGTATAACATCACCAAGAGGAGAGGAACGCAAGGTTTCCGAGCCAGAATTCGTGCTTTTTTCGCAGACGTTCACTCTTGTCGAAGATTCCAAATTTGTTCTTGATTTCGAATCTTCCACTTCCTCATTCACTTTCTTCGTCGATTCTAAATGACCATAGATACGAGCGAAGAACCGTCGAGGAGATGACGGTCTTCCTGTTTTCGTCGACATTTAATTCACTACGGTAACGACGGGTGTTTCTTCGAGAATTCCAGAAGTATTGAATAAAATCCAAGAATCGATAGTGTGAAATAATGACAGTAGTAGAAGAAAAGGACTATATTAAATCGACTGTATGTAATATCTGTTTTTCTACGTATGTCAAAATTTCTGTTGCTTTTAAAAAGATCTGCTTTTTCTTTCTCTATCTTCTCATAAAAGTAGCACGTTTTATCATTCCTTTACTTCACAAATCCATTCTTCTCTGAACACTTCATAAATTCTATCACCATAAACGAACCCTTTCCCATATAAAAAGATTTCCAACGAGGATCTATTTTCTCTCTCTTTTTACTTCTGTCATTTGAAATATATCTTTCTTAACGTTTGACCGCAAAAAATATAATAAAAAGGAATTATGCCGAAATCGATACCTCGGGTATGTCCAACTCGAAAAACGGCGCGATTTCAAAAGCGAAAAACTTGTAAGAAAATGATTTAGTACGAGTTAACGCGCGCATCTGAATCACCTTGGTTGCACGTCCATTCTCTCACCTCGTGGTGCGTATCTCGATAGTAGAAGGGACTGTTCGTCGGTAACATTACTCTCCCTACTCTACTATGGGACTCCCCACCATCGATACTCCAGCCCCCATCCACTCTCGGCCTCCTTCTAATCCCCGTTGTCGTTCCTTGCACCGCCCCTTCTCTATGAAACGCTTTCGTATAGGTACAGTTTCTCCCCCTTGTATTAATGCTCACCGCACGATCCATAGTATAAGGTTTCAGCTTGAAGCGATCACGCTCGAGAAAATTGTTTCTCGCGTTAATTATCAATCATTCGTTTAATACAAATATAACTATCGCTCGAATTTTATCTACCGGAGAAGTTCACGGTTATTTGATCGTTGGTTTTATTCGTACGGATTTACGTCATTAAGTGAATTGTTTAAACAATAAAGTAACTTTCGGAAAATTAAAATTTGTTCTAAACATTATATATGATTTTTAATGTGGAATATTTAAAATTACATATGTGAAATATTTTGTTTTTTTTCGTTTTTTAATTTTATACTTTGTCATTCTTAAAAAAATTCGTTTTGTTAACAAAGGATATAAGCAATGGCAGAACAGAACGTAATATTTCATAAGGAAATACGCTATTCGTATTGTTATCATCGATATGGATATTAGATCTCTTTCAATTAGATTTCTTTCATTTTTTAAAACTCCTCTTACCCTCGATACTTCGTCATCATTAGACGTTCACGAAGGGTGGCCTTTTATTCGTGAGAAGAAAATTGAAAAATTCTTCTCAACGTTTCACCGACGATAAAAGGGTGGTTGATTTGTAATTTCTTCGCGTCTTCGAAGAATCCTTTATTTAGATGCAGCTTGGTAATATCTTGCGTATTTACGGTCAACTGCACAATGAACAATTCATCGGCCGGCATTCTTTTCTCGTTCATTGATCGAGGGGATTCGTGGTTTCTTATTAACGATACTGTATCCTTTTATTCGTGGCTCTTTTATTTTTTTTCTTGTAGATGAATGGTTTTTATATAAAAGCTGAATACATTATACATTCATCACGGAATCGCCGATATTTCGCGAGATGATATATTGATATAAGAAAATTGTTCGATTTTTACGTTATTGTCTCGTTAAAAACTGAAAGAAAAGGAAAGAAAGAATTCCTCTGATCCAAAAAATGATACATAGAAAGATATTTCTTACTGTTCTCTCCATTTAATTAACAATAATTTTAACTTAATTTAATTACAGTAGCAGTTTACTTAAAATTAATCAAAACCATTTCTAATATCGGTAAGAAAAAAGAATCGTCCTGTTATATAAACATAGATGCAGTGAGAAATTAATTTGTTTTTGATTTTAACGTTGAATATTTATCCTTGTGCGTATAATTGGAAAGTCATGATTACGATAGAGTTATTTTCAAATTTTTATTGAATGGATAGAATTAGAGATAAATCATATATGATCGCTAGTAGTAATATCGATGATAAACAGAAAAAAGAATGCTATTTTTCTTTACAAGTATTGCTTTCTCTCAAACGAAATCAAGTTAAAACAGTGCAGAGAACGATATTAACTGTGACGTTGGTGGATGCAATCGATATGGGAGAGTAATAATCGTAATACAATAACAATGGAATATGAACAAAAGGTATCAGAGATCGTTGAGACGATATATATACTGTTCTTGGTTGTTACGATGTGCGCATGTCACTCGTTCAACGAATCCCTATTGGTTCATTCCTAATTACATTGATTTCCGACGTATTCCCGATTGGTCCATGAATGAGCTACCATAACGTCGCATTGGCGACGGGTTAACCAGTGCAGATAATTTCTCGCACAAAGGTGAAACAATTCAATCCAATTTATATCGAATACATACAGAATATTTTTCTCTCTCCGTTTCTCTCTCTCTTCCTCTCTCGTATTTATTTCGTTAAACCACAGCATTGATGTTCTTCCCCATCGAATCATTTTCGATTTATCGAGCGTAAAACGTCGTTAGATCAAAGAAATAACATCGATTTTTCGAAACATCGATGACTTTCTCGTAACAGCATTGCTTTTATCGTGTAATTGCGCTATTCAAAAAGAACGATCAGCGATGTATTCTTGAACGTTAAGAAGAAAAAAAAGAACAGTCGGTCTGAACACGCGTTGAATATCTCGAGGATCATCGAAGAACAGCTCGGATTTCTGATTTCTTGCGTAAAAAACTTACTAGCGTTCTTCTTGCCATGTTTCGTATATAATACTGTATAATTAATTATATGATTTTCAAAGTGAGCACATTGAAAAATTGAATTCCATTGTAAATCACGATATGACCCGATTGCAAGAAACACGAAGTTCACCTTGTAAAAGTATCTTTAAAGATATTTCAAAAACACAAAGAAGCAAAGTTTTGTCAAAAATTTATTCAAAAAGTACTGGCAATTTAAGAACACCACAAGACTCGCATTCTCGAGAGGATCGTAAGTCAGTCTTAAGACGAATTTTATAACCTATTCAATTGAACGATATTTATCGAATATAGATCGATTTCTCGATAATGAATACTTGGAAGATCTTAACGAAGCATCTAATCTGATCAATCAGGATTCTGAAATACCGAAAGAACGGTGGATCGCGTTGGCTTTATTTTGTATACTAAGTTGCACTCAGTGTTGCATATGGAATACTTGGGGTCCTATAACAGTACCCACGATGATAGCGTTTACCACTTGGCAAAAATATCACGTAGCTCTTTTATCCGATTGGGGCTGTATAACATATATCATTTTTTGCTTTCCTTGTTGTTGGTTTTTGTATAGAAAAGGTGAAAATTTATCTACATTTGTAATAATAGCTAAAATTCATAAAGATCAAGTTTATATAATTTGTTAAGATTAATTGTATTGTAATATTAGGCTTAGTAGCACCTATACGAGTGGCAGCGATCCTTTCAGCGTTAGCAGCCTTTGTCAGATGTTTTTCTTGTGACGAAACGATCTTCACTATGTAGGTACGCCGAGAAATCTAATGAAATGACTTTTATAAATATACAACTAACAGGATGCAATGTGTTATATGATGAATGTGGATATATCGTGTTATATCTATTCAGAACGGCACATATCGCGGCCATCTTAAATGGTCTGTCCGGGGTAATCATCGGTCCAGCTACAGCCCTGGTGTCTGCTGTTTGGTTCCCACGTGGAGAACGCACCACCGCAACCGGTGATAATCTCTTTAATATAATTAATATCGTAGTTCGCTCGTTGTTCTCCCTCGAAACAGTAAAACGAGAGATGGAATCTAATTTCAAGCGAAACGACGGCCTTCCATATTTCAGTTAACCGAAGAGAAAGTCATTATATATATCATAAAATGAATTTTACGTTTTCACGAGTCTCATCGATGGATAACGATCGATAGCCTAAATTGTGTCTTATTTGACGTAAAATATAAAATAATTATCTACGATTAAAATATTATACAATTTTTCAGGTATATCTTCCGCTTGTAATCAATTTGGCATGGCCGTATCTTATTTGATAGGACCAGCTGTTGTAGATACAAAGATTCCGACTAACAATACGGTATTAAATAAAAAGACATCTAGAATCCTGAGAATGTATTCTCGTAAGGAACGTTATTATTATCGTTCACCGAG
Source organism: Vespula pensylvanica (assembly GCF_014466175.1). NCBI lineage: Eukaryota > Metazoa > Arthropoda > Insecta > Hymenoptera > Vespidae > Vespula > Vespula pensylvanica. The sequence continues at coordinate 4,944,480 of NC_057691.1, read as the reverse complement.
ACGAGCTACGTTCGATACAAGATTATCTTCGAATAATAATCATCTTCAAACGGTTCTTCGTGTACAAATCATGTCGCTAATGAGAATCGGTAATAAATTTTATCCATTATTATTAATGCTTTTAAATAATATAATATCAGTTATTGTTTTTTATTATTTCAGAATTTGTGGTTCAATCCCTCATCGTAGTTGGAATCCTATCATTTTTTCCAAACCATTCTACCTCTATCGATCCTGTAGATTCTCGCTTAACTCTGATAGATTCGATCTTACTTCTTCTCAAGTAATTAAATGTTTATTCTTTTCCTTTTTAATTCATATGACGTTATTATTGTTATTATTAGTTTTTTTTTATTTAAAAAGAAAAAAATTTTGTCTCCGAAATTTGATTTAATAAACCTCCGTACATACGTCAGATCATTATTTGTATTATAAACGTGATTACGATTGTTTGTCGTAATGAAAAAATTGAATAATTTTATCAAACAAATTATAAAATCGATTGCAAATTTAAAAAATATGTTCTTATACTTATATATTGATATACCGTTTCAAGTCCCTTTGGCGCAGAGGATAGCGCGTTGGACTTCTAATCCAAAGGTCGTGGGTTCGATCCCCACAAGGGATGGTTCTTTTTTTTGGAAAGAATTATTTCCTTTTGTTTTTATTATAACATTTTTAATTAATGTCTAATACGAATATTGAAATTTAAATAATAATATTTTTTGTTGTTTTTTTGTTTTTTACATAAGAAAGAAGAATATGTGGCAATTATGTTTAGCAGCTGCGCTTAGTCAAGGTGTGACCGGACCATGGCTTAGTATGATTACCGTAACATTCGATTCAATGGTTACACAAGTAAATTTACTTACTTTTTCAAAATTTTTTCTTTGTATGTAACAAAATTGATTATAATGTTATAACAGAATTTGTTATAACATGACTGTTATAATATATATATATATACGTGTGTGTTATATCTAAATACACAGGTGGAAGCTGATAAGCTTGCTTTCTGGACTATCATTTTTGGCAGCGTTATTAGTTTGGTGGCTTCTCGAGTAGCCGATATTTTTCAAGGTCATCTCAGGACCGGTCTTTATATATTGCTAATGATATCCGTTGTAATGTTTCTCTGGATTTTATTGCTTGAAAATCGAATCTTAATATTTCGTAAGGAAGAACTTTACGCTGCTGTAATATTTGGAATATCGGCCAGCTGGTCCACTCCCGCATTGTTCCTTGAACTTGCTTCTGAAATGGCATTTCCTGTTTCGGAAGCCATCGTAGGCGGATATATGATCTTTATGGCAAACTTGATAGGAACTCTATTTTACTTTTCTTATTTTATACCTGGAATCGGTATGTGAGATACAATGTTATTGGATGCTGATAAAGAAGTACATATAGACAAAAAAATATATGTATTTCTTTTTCTTCAATACAGGTGATCGATGTTCTACATATTGCGCTTTTGGAAGTTTATTAACCGCAACTATTCTCGTAATTTATGTGAAAGAAGAATACAATCGTACGAAATCAGAGTAAGTATATTAACGGACAATATTATTTTGAATATATATATTCAAACATATTATGTAATAAAATACTGTTAAATATTATTAATCTTTATTATATAATAGGTTTTATAAAACCTATAGAAATGAGAATGATAACCAAGAAAGGAAGATTAGAAAAAAATAGTAAAGGAAAAAGAATTACTACATGTATTTGAAGAGTAATAATATTCTCAGTTCCATGAATCTTATTCGTTTGAGAAAAAAGGATTCGTGAAGAAATATTTTGATTTAAATATTTATATAGATGTTGCAACTATATATTGTGATATATATTAGTTTCATGATATATTATTAAATTTTATATTAAAATACATCTTTCTTTGATTTAAATAGAATTATCGACTAGATGGCAGTATGATTCAATGCTATACATTCGGTCGGTAACAATCAGTATCAAGTTTTACGAGTTCTTATATTGACAGAATACTTAATGGTCAAATTAGTTTAAAATTTTTATTTTAAATCTAATTAAAAAAAAGATCGCCCTTAAATTAAAATTTTATCATCTGGGTACGTATATCGCATTTTTTTTTCAGAGAACAATTCAACGAGAAAATCAATGTCAAAGAATTCTTTGTGATAGAAACCAATTGCTTTCTCAGGTTATTGTTTAAAAGTATATTAATTTGTGTAATTATATTAATAAAATAAAATCGCGATTTAGAATCAGTTTTGTTCAATTATCAAAACATTTCGGTCGCTTTAGTACATGAGAAAACAAGAATTATTGTTATATTCCTGTTAAAACCATTTGTCCGCCATGCTTAATCATGTCGAGGGCGAAAGGTTCAAATAGGCACGAATATTATTAGCTAAGGATTCATCGGTTCGATAAATTAATAGTGCAATTAGTGAACATTTTTTTCTTCATATTTATTCGTGATGCTAGGGTAAATTAAAAACAAAGCATGTGGTTTACCACGTGCATTGTTTTTAATTTAGTCTATATAATCGTGATTCATCTCGATGTATCAATATGGATGCCGTAAAAAATGAACAAGAAGAGAAGCGCAACGGATACATCCTGGAAAAAAAGTGGTGGATCATTATCTTGTACTTTAATTAAAATAATAAGTGTATTGGAACGAACGTTTTGTTATTTTTTAAATATAAGTTGTAGGCAGGTAGGTAGCATACATTTTTCTGTGTGATTGTGTATTTAATTTCTTAATTAAATTAGTAAGGGTATGTAAGCAATAAAAGTAAATAAGGATAAATACGAATGATA
>NC_057691.1:4851171-4941572 GCF_014466175.1 Vespula pensylvanica | reverse complement strand
TTTCAAAATAATTATAAATTTTTTATATGATTATTAGTAAATCAATAATTCTTTTTATACCTTTTGATTGATTTTGATATTATACACTTTTGATGATTATATGTATACTTTTATCCAATGCCAACATAGTTTTATCACAAGTTGTAGGATGGCTCATTTATTGTAAGAGTCATTTTATGACTTGTATGAATATAATCATCATCTTATAGAAATTCTAATTATTTTGATTAAAGATCTATAAGACTTGATGTAGGTAGGGAAATTAGGATCTGTTAAAGCAAGCAGTGATGATAAAATGAATTCATAAAATAAATTTGTAAGAATAATATGCATGAATATTAAAACTATTTTATCTTCAATATATATAATATTTTTATATTTAATCTTATTGTTTTTTTTTAAGATTTAATATTGCATTACTATTTCTTATAATTAATATTATTTCTTATAATTAATTATATTCTAAATACATAGTTTTAAAATTGTGAAATTATATAACTATATTTTTTGTAATTTAATAGATAAAAAGTCTGTTATATATAAATGATGTAATATATATATTAGACACTTGATGTAACTGCATACTTCGCGTTAATATAAACGTAAAAAATGAAGTATTTGTAATCTGTCGATTAAATATAGGTCTGATCTCGTTATGGATATGTTTATGGCAGTATACGAAATTGTGTATGTATTTTGTAATATGAACCAAGGGATAGTATATTTTTTGCTTTTTCTATTATCTTTTTTTTTACGCGACTTAAAATTATTTCTTAATTATTGTGAAATATTCACAATTTTTTTTTCATAACGTGTCTTGAATAATTTGCAAAGTTTATTGAACTAAAAATTAAATTCAGAATTAATTTGTAAGTGTATTAAACATTTGACGATTTCATATACAATCTTTTTTTTTGGATTTTCATATTTGTGCATAAAAGTTACGGATAATTTTGTAATCTTGTTTAAAGGTAAAACACATTTTCTAATACATTGAGAATTTGAAATATTCAATACTAATTTTTTGTCCATTTTAATGCTTATTTTTTGTCAAAAAGAAAAAATTGTCAAAAAGAATTTTCGGCCATTTATGTTATATACAATTTCATTTTCCACACATGCCCTTTTATATAGTTTTTTGTTACAGAGTGTATCATTTTAAAGGGTCAAGGCTAAATATTACGAAATACAATATAATATCCTTTTATCAATGGGTATTAGCAACATTGTAAAACGAGATAATATTACAAGGTTTGTAATATTATCATATATGACATCAAAATAAATTAATAAAGATTAGAAATACATTATACGAAATTGATTTGTGTTTCAGATTTGGTCTAGTCACGAAAGCAAAATAATAATGCTAGTAAATAATAACGCATTTGATTCTTAAAGACTTGAAGGAAGAATAGGATTTATAAAAAATGAAGAGCAATTGGGAATAAATTGTTTGCAATTATTTTTACTATTCATTTGAAATATTGAAAAAACTTTTGATTAATTTACATAGTGTTTATTTCTGTTTCAGAAAATATCATCTAAATTGGCAAGATTCGATTCCACTCTTTCTAATCTTTCTCCTCGCCGTTGTTGTTTTCATGTGTGAATGAGTGTGTGTGAAAAAATTATTTTCCATATGATTAATTGGAAATTATTTACTATTTTCAGAAAATAATAACGTTATAAATTTCTTACGTTCACAGATAACTATTGGTTTATTATATAAAGTTCTTATATTATTTTGATTGATTCTTTTTTTATTATAAAATATTGTGGATGTTTTATGTTCACAGGTGACTGACTATTGGCTTATTATATAAAATTTATATATTATTTTAATTACTTCTTATTTTATTATAAAATATTTTGGATGTTTTATGTTCACAGGTGACTGACTATTGGTTTATTATATAAAGTTCTTATATTATTTTGATTGCTTCTTATTTTGTTATAAAATATTTTGAATGTTTTATGTTCACAGGTGACTGACTATTGGTTTATTATATAAAATTTATATATTATTTGGATTACTTTTTATTTTATTATAAAATATTTTGGATGTTTTATGTTCACAGATGACTGACTAAGGGTTTATTATATAAAATTCTTATATTATTTTGATTGCTTCTTATTTAATTGTAACCTGGTTTAGATGTTTTATGCACAGGTGGACTATTCACAGTTTCTGAAAAAATTATATATATAATCAAATACTAGACAATAACATAATATATATAATGCAAAAGAAGAAAGACAAAATGGCCAATCTTTAATCTTAAAAAAGATTAAATTGTTTCTGTTGCATTTTGAATAATAAGGCAATATGTTATTATGTTCTATTTTTTGTTTCAGCATAATCCATTTATTTCAGCATCCACGTTAGCCGCGTTTGGGAATAGAGTTTCGTAAAGAATGATTGAAATGCTCTTTTCCTTTCGGGTAGGTAGGTCGACATCAAACGAATTCACAAATTTTTATCTAATCTCGATTGATTAGAAAAAAATTTTTGATTCGTTTCGCGATTGATTTTTTTCTTTTTCCAAATTATAATTATTATTACTGGATATGTAATAATAATGATTCTATATAATTGGTTCTAAAGTATTAATATTAGAGTCTTAGCCCGTGGGTCTCCGTATGCAGCAACCTCCATGTGGTGAGACCTGGGAAATCGATATTACTAGCGATATTTGATAAATGTAAATAACGCAAGTACTGTCGAGCTAATGGCTGCATTTAAATTCAATAGAAATTTACTATGTTCTATGATAATTTTTTTATCTTTTTACATTGTCCATTTCTCATGTTTCATTGAAGATATAAATAGATCATTTTAGTAACTATTATTATATTTCTTTTAAAATTATATACATATACACGATGTAATATTTTTTATCATATATATATATATATATATATATATATATATATATATATATATTTCTTTTTGCACTAATATATATTTATGTGAGTAAATGTTCTTTGTTTAAATTGATCACGTTTGAAGTTTCAAAAAATAAAAATGTTCTCTTCCTATGCGTTTGCAATAGTTTAAATCATGAATTTTCATGGTCATATTTTTTGTCTAATTTTCGTGACCAAAGACTTATTCGATAAAAATTTGATTACATAAGATTATTTTCTCAAATTTTTGAAAAATTTTATTTTCTTTATTTAAAAATGTTATTTATCTTGTCAAAAAATAAGTTATTTTCATGCGCAAATAAAAGCCTGTTTTAAAAATAGAAAACAATGATTTCTCGTCTTTATCTTTTGAGTGGAGCTTTTGATGATTACTAAAATTGACCAAAAATTGCGATTATGAAAATATAATTATGAAAATATATATACTTTTTATAACAGGATGTAAATATATCTATTAATTTCTTCTAAAAAATATTTTTGTTAGTTTATTATTATAATGATACGGAGAAATAGAAGAAAAGTACAATGTTCTCTCAACGCGTTTTTAGTTCATTTCTTTTCCGCACTTGTCGCCGAAGTCACTACGTCTCAAGCGATTTGGGTGAACAGTTTTAATCATGGCGAATACAGAAGACATAACATTGCACAAATGTAATTCTTTATAAGTGTTTTCTATAGTTTAAAGAATTATACGAGATCAACAGAACATTAAATTTATCATCCTATTATCCATTATAATCAATATCAATCATGGAAAAACAAAAAAGTCGCCAGGTAACCTTTCTTTTTGTACATACTTTCCATCTATTTATTTTAAAAACATTATAAATTGTTAAGTTATGTGATTCGTTATATACAATATTCAATTTACTTCTTGTATTTAATTAAATTGGATTTTTTTAAAATGATAGTTATATATATTAAAAGTTTTGCATAGTTACATAAATATAAATTTACAATGATTAGAAACTGTTGACAACTCTATTATGACAAGTGATCCTTATATATTTAGAAGAAGAAGAAAGACAAAATAATACCACCTAGTCTGGAACAACAAATTCCAGATGCTCCAACTTTAGAAGAATTTGAGTGTCTTTTTGGAGAATCTCCTACTAATTATCCTAAAGGTGAATGCGTTGAAAATATGGAAAGTGAGTTACACTCTGCTGCTATAGATACAGAAATTTATGAAAAGGAAGCTGCTGAAAAAGCTGCTTATGAAATGGAATGTAATTTGTCTGTTGAAACTACAGAGGTATATATTTTTGCCTTTCTTGCTTAATATAATATTTATGTATTTAATAATAAGACAGTTGATATTTTATTAATAGATATGTTCAGAATCATGTATTTCACATGATGAAATTGATGGTAAACATCTTGCAACCCCAATGCAGCATAAAGATCCTTTAGAAGGAAAAGTAGAAGAAGTCAGAATAGTAGTTTCAGAAATTCGCTTGATAGATGTTCTTCCATCAGCTCCTGCTGTTGAAAATCAAGAAATAACATCAACGTCAGAAGAGACAACATCTTTATCTAATATTAATTCAGATAAAGTTCTAATCAAAGAGGATCAAATAAAAAATGAATCAGAAGTATCTACAAATAAAACAAATGCAGTACATGCTATCACTAATGATATTAAACCATTTACAGAGAATCAGTTAGCATCTCTTTACAATAATCAAGAATTGTCATTAGTTGATGCCTTTATTACAGAATTTACAGAGATTCAATTAAGAAGTCATGCAATTAAGCAACAACATAAACTTTATGAACTCCTTATGAACTATCTTCGTGTTAGAAATCATTTGATCGTCAATTCACATGAATTAGAGAGATTAAAAGAAAATTGTAGAGAGACACAAAAACAGTTATGGTGTCTGGATAAAGCTTCTATAACAGAAACTGGAGAGTGTCAAGATGGAAACCCTGTTAGTGCAATTCACGAATATTCTATTGCTCATTTCAATCAACAAGCACTACTTAGTTTATCACGAAATTTATCAGCAATTAAAGATATATTATATAATATCCAAGCATTATACTGTTATGAAGCAGAAGTATTGAGATTGCAAATTGAACATTATATCCAAAGAGTTTGTATTTTTTGTAAGGAATTTACGAATCTACCACCAGATGCACCAGTAATTTTAATGTCAGTACAAACACCATCACAAACAGTACCACAGTTAGTTGAACTTAGAATGTGTATTACAATACTATTTACCTTTCAAAGAAAAATTTTGAAAGATGGAAAATTCGTTACTGATGTCAGAGATTGGCTTTCAAAATTAATAGCAGTTCTTTTAAGAGTAGCAACTTGGCAAGATCATTTATTTTTGTTAAATCATATATTAAGATGTCCTGGAGGTGTTATGAATTGGGCACGTAGTTATATTCAAATTCCACTGCCACCAACAAATGTAATCGAAGTTTCTATATCTCCATTAAATGATCCATATCTTGATCATATGATAGCTACATTAGCTGTTATTTTACTTCCAATTAAAGATCGTGACAAGTTTTTAGAACAGGTGTGTATGATAACGATATTCTGATAATTTTTCATGTAATGCTTAAAAGAATATTATTTATAATTAGGTACAAATATCACTACAAGATACAGCAAGTAGCCCAGGTGATACAATCTGGGTTATGTTAGATGAAGAAGGTGAAGAAGATGAAGATATTGCTAATTTTGGTGCAAATTTATTTGAGAGTGATCTTATTTCTCTTTTGCATCAAATTCCGTTCAATAAATTATTTCAACAGATCCTTTTTATACAATATGAAGATGATAAATATTATCAAAATAAAAACTTGATTACTGATCACCATATGATACGAATATTTGCTTTTTCTACTATTATTGTAAAACTTCTAAATAAAGGATTGAAAACATATGATTCTCCACGGTATAGACAGTTAGCTAAAAGACTAAGTGCATTAATCAGAGACATAGTTCAATATGTCAGCGATCAGTGGGAAGTATTTGACAAGAGTCAAGTAAGGAAATATTTTTGTACTTCATTTATAGATAGTGATAATATATTAATTTTTTATGTTATAATATTTCTACATTTCTTTTATTGGAAAGGTGGCAGATTCATCAATATTGTTGAAATTACAAACTGAATATGATAGTTTTTTGTTAAAAGCAACTCTCTCTATATTTTCCTCTCGGCGATTAGGAGCATGGCAATATTTAGCATCTATTCCATATCATATTGTATCATTAACTACATTATGGCAAATCTTTTATACTTTACATACTGACTCTACATCAACAGATGTATGTATGTCCACTGTGACTATAACAGGTTAATATTTTTTATTTTTATATTAAAAAAACAATAGTTAAATATATTTAAATATTTCATGCACTTATTTTGTAGAATGGGAAACAGAATTAAATTATTCTAATCTTCGAAAACAGTTCGAAGAAAAATTAAGCAATATGCCAGGAGATGAATCATATTTTTTATTGACAACATTTGCAAACATGGCTATGGCAAGAACTTTTATAGATTATGATTTTGTAAGAGCTGCTACAATCGACTTATTTCAAGTAAGTAATTGTTAAGATTGTCTATGTAAACAATATCTTTGCTAACAATACATCATATTACAGATAGGATTTCTTAGTGAGAAAACACAAGAATCTTGTTCAAAAGATGCCAGATCACTATTATCTAATTTAACAAATAAGCATCCTACACTTCTTTCAGACATAATATTAAAACTACGAGATAATTTTGGTTCAGTTGGAAAGGTATATTTTTAATTGAAATATAGCAAATGTATATCTCTTTGATTAAACATTGTTTTACTTGAAATAATTTTAGTTAAGCCTATATTTGTTTACTGAATTAAAAATGGACAAATGGATCCCACAAGAACAAGATTTTAAAATTCTTTCATTTTGGTTACATCAACATTCATTAGCATCAACTGAAAGTCACTTAGCACGTTTAGTTCTTACCCATATCAATTGGGGACTTGAAGGGTTAGTAATATTAATATATATATATACTCTACTTTTGTAATTAGTTATTGAATAATGTGAATATTTTTGCAGAAATAATTTATATCTTCCTGTTGAAATACATCGTCGCGTGGCACTTTTAATTGTCGAGCTTGTTATGAAATATGTGCCAGATTCTCCTACACAGACTGCTTCTTTGCTAGCAGAAGGAGTTAAACAGGTATAATATTCAACAAGACTTTAGTTTTTATTATTGTATAAAAAGGATATATTTCATTATGATCATTAAAATATTTTTTACTAATTAAAAGGTATCATCTATTGTCAGGCCTCAAAATAGTGAACAAGCATTCAGTTTATGGGCATGGGAAATGCTATCACGTTTAAGATTACATCAACTTGATCAATCTGATGAACTTTCTCAACGTGCAATATCAAATCCAACAGTAGCATTTTCTTATTTACCAGATATGGATTCTGACCCATCTTTAGAAATTTTGAATACAGGAGTAAGAGAAAAGCAACCAATTGCATGTTATGTGGCAGTAATTATGACATTGTGGGGCCATTCCATACCCTTAATTTGTTCTAAAGGATTCAATCAATTACAAACATTACAGTGCTATTATAAATATGAACAAGTATTGATAGCTTTACATCACATTGTGCCATTATTTGTTGATTGCCCTGATTCATTATTCAAAAATGATAAATTTATAAGTCTTGTCATTACATTAGTTACGGCTGATAGAACATATATGAAAATGGCTAAGAATCTCATTGCACCTGAATTTCCTGGGCCATTATTGAAACAATTTTCCAGTATGATAGATTCTCATTTATACAAGTATAAAAGGTATAAAAAATTTTTCTTTTTTTACGTCTTTCGTTTTAGTTTTACTAATATATTACATACATCTTTTCTTTTTATAGATATTGCTTACATAGCCCTGCAAAGTTAATGTATTTATGGTTAAATGTACTTATACTTGTACCAGATTGGAACAAAGATCAAAATGTTTTACATTTAATGGATACAATAATTCGAGCAGTATTTTTTCATTTAGATACGAGATCAATCATGGAAAATATGTTTCAAAGTTTATATTCAGTAAGAAAATTATTATCCATATTACATATAGTGATTATACCGAGATTCCAATATTGTATTAGATTTTTAAGGAATCTTTAGTTTTTATTTTTATTATTATTATTATTATTATTATTATTTTACATATATTTCTTACTTTATTGAATATTTTTCTGTTTTTTAACAATTCAAAATAATATTGATATCTTGGTATAGAGTAGTAAATATAATGATGTTTTTGTAATCGTAATATTGAAAAATCGTTGCTATTAGCTTGCATTAAAAGGAAACAATGAGGTATGATTTATTTTTGTTTTCATCTATAGTAGGATTTATGCCAAGATTTAAATTAAATTTATTAGTATACAATGTGTGTGTGCACGCGACGCGCAGACACACATAAAATTATTTCAGTTTATTAAATTTAATATATAATACGTTTTATATTAAATAACAATGTGAAATATTTCATATTCAGAATGTAAACAAATTATTTTTTGATCTTTTCTTTTTTCTTCTTTTCTTTTTTCTTTTTCTTTTTTTCTTTTTTTTTTTAGAATATAGCAACAAATCGAAATCCAGGATCATTAGGTTCTTTTTTAAGTTGGGCAACTGGTTCTACTAATTCTTTAAGCCTTTTGGGTGGATCAACACAATCAATATGGGTTGCATATCAAGTTTTATTAACTGAACAGTATGAAAGAGAAATAAAAACAGGATTATGGCGTGAAATTCTAAAAGAATTGTCATTACAAGCTAAAATATCATTAGATACTGCACTGAAGGTATTATTACTATTAAATAGAATTGATTATAACATATAATATCCAATTTGCTGTATTAATATGTAATCTGTTGTATACACCCATACACATATGTATACATATAAATGTAAATACTTTTATAAAAAAAATTTTAGAGAGCCTGTGGTACAGTAAAGATGCAAGCTTTTAATATTAATGGATTAGCTATATATCGTTGGTCACAACAAGCACTTAATACTCCAATTGAACATCCTATTCTTTCTCTTCTGTGGCAAAACTTCTTCACTCTATTTTTAGCAAGAGTTCCTTCGACTCCAGGGTATGAAGTACACTTTTTACAGTTATCACTTTTCAGAATAAATATTTAAAGATATACTTCTTTTATAGAGGTACTGATCAAGGTGGAGTGGGTGAAAAATTTTTTGAAGGAATGATTAATTTAAATTATTTAAAAAAACTAAAAAAACGATTACATGAAATAACTGAATATTTTCAACTGAAAGGAGAAAAAGGTATTGATAATGGAAAACCTATTACAGATCAAAGAAGAATATTTTATTTCAACTCTGCTAAGTAAGTATTGAATAATAATAAATTATAATTTTAATATCAATAGTTTCTTTTTTTATTTATGTCTCATTTATTTTGGCATTTCAGATTTTATAAGACTTTAAATTTATGGCTAGAAGAACCAAGATTACAAGAATCAGGTCTTTACATTCCAGCTTTACCACCACAGTACATGTCGCAAAAACTAATAGTACTCATGCAGGGTGATCAAGTAATTTTAATTAAACGCTTTTTTTCTACTGAAAATACATTTTTTGTCAATTACATTTTAACAATAATATTATTACAGAATCCATGGTTTGAGTATGTTGATTATTGGTCAGCTCAACAAAGTCAATTAGAAGCTGTGCAGGAGTGGGAACAGATTTGTTTCCGGGACCCGGATAATCAATATCAGAAATCAACTTTTGTACCACCTATTTTATTAGAAATTGCCGACCCATTAGAAAGAATTTTTAAAAGATTAGATACGTATGAACATCCAGTTTCGCCGCCATTATTAAGTTCAAACAATAATCTTTTCACTTCTGTATCCAGAGAAAATTTATATGCTCCAGAAACAGTTATAACATTGATTAAACCTCATCTTAAAATAATCTTAGATTATGCACAAACTTATAATTTGTTAGTTTCTGAGCATACAGCTATAGATTGTAGTTTTTTGGAATTAATACCTACACTTTATCGAGAAATTGAAAATTATGTTACATTACATGCCCTATGTGATCCTGCACCAGTACATCAAAAACGTGTTAGGTCAGGTGTACCACCGATTGTTCACTGTGCTGGTGCTGCGGTGATTAGAATCAAGGTAAAAATTGTAAAATATTACACATTTTAGAACTATAATTTTTATTATTGAATAATATTTAAATACATAGGTTTCTGAGGCTCATGTTAGTGATGGTGTTGATCATATGATATCTCAAAACAGAGCAGAATATGAAAATTTATTAGTGAAAGCAAGTCAACCACCACCTAGTAAAATTACTCAAGGTTGTGTTTTTATGGATCATTTAATTACGTTAGTATATTTTTGACAAACTACAAGATATATATTGTATATCTGTAAATACTTATTTTAATAATATTGATTTTACAGTATGCTTGAGCACGAATTAAGTGTGAGTCGAATTAACGAAAATACTGCAGTATTACAAAAAGTTCAAAAAAGTGGAGTGCAATTATTTTATCATTTGGTGGAATTTTATACAGAAGAAGCAGCATTGTGTCCACCAACTAAACAGCTTATTACAACCTGTTTAGAAAAACTTGGTCAGGTATAAATCATAACAAATATAAAATAAAATCGGTTTAATTATTGGTCTAATGATAAATATTTTTTAGTTATTTATTAGTGGAGAAGAAAGTCAAGGACCACAATTGTTAAAAACAATTATGCAAAGACCAAATCTTGGTGGATTGCTTGGTCCCCATTTTACTCCTGTTGCTGGTGGGGCATCAACATTTTTACAAATGTATCAAACAGTTGTTGAATTGTCTACTGGGATGAATGTTGATTTATGTTTTGTATTACTTTCTAAGGTATACAAAATCATTAAAAAATATGATTATATTTATATACATTATTTTATATAATTCTTGTATTTTTACTTTTACTGTAGTTTGACGTTGCGAGTTGGCTAAATTATAGAAGACCGAGGTTAAGCGAACGATCAACATTTATAGATTTAATTTCTAGAGCTCTATCTAATATTGGACTTAATCCAGAAGAGGAAAAACTTATATTACATGAGGTAATTCTCTCTAGATATAGAAAGTTAGTGAGAAATTATATAGAATATATTTCATGTTACAACTTACAAGTATATTTATTTTTACGTTAGTTATTTCGCAATCATTTGCGACTTATTCTTCTACATGAATTTCCTGAACATTATGGTGAAGTTCTTAGTACTATATTAAAGGGCAGTGAAAGTCAAACTTTGTCCTTAGACGTTTGGCGTGATTTATTAGGTACTCTAAGTGGAAAATCGAAAAGTGCAGTAGTAATACATTTATCAAAAATTAGGGATGAAATACGTCATTATGCAACAGAGCAAAGACTTCTTTCTCGTCAAGAGGTAAATGTTTATTTATTTATATATTTATTACATCTATACAAATTATTGAAAAAAAAATTGATGCTTAATTTTTTTCATTTTAGATGCATGACACTGCAGTCTTACTTAGCAGACATTTTATGAAAGAACGTTTGCAATATGGTCTTTATGGATTATATCCAAAATATAGAGTCTACAATGATCCATTAACAGTATTTTTGGGTATGGTAGGACATGCTCTTGTCGTACTAACACTTCAATCTGATAGAGGTTCTTTGGCAGATCAATGTAAGAATTGAATAAAAATTGCAATTTCATTTATTTTAAAATTAAATTAAATTAATTATTTTTTTTCCAGTATGCGAAAAAATATGGCCTGCTTTAAGTGAAATGTATGCACCTTGGATTACACCTTATTGGACTAGAAACTTAAGAGAACCAACTGCAGCATGGATCCAACAACTCACAGATGATAGATCAGTTCTACTGCCATGGATAATTACAGATGGACCATATGCAAATAGAATTGTATCAATGTTTGTGGAATGTATTAGATTTATTATTGACACAATGCCAGCATCTAACAAGATACTGTCTTTTGTCTGGCATTTTTATGTTACTAATTTTGCTCATCCTTCAATCAAAGATCACATATTGAATGTGATACATGGTAACTTTTTATCACTCCCATGGGATCGATTCTGTCCTAGTATTGGTGATGTTGAGCTCATGATTAAAGTAATCGATCAGTATTTACCAGATAGTCATCTATTTCTTGGAAGTGTATTTACATGTATCAATTGGTCATCATGGATAAACGAGTCATTAACAACTTTTCCTTTGGCAATCGTTGCTAGAATGCACATATGTTTATTAAATTTAATTGTAAAATTATCAAATGAACCAAATGTAAGACAGGTAATTATGTATCAAATGAATTTTATAAATATAAACACACGGACTATAAATTAATATCATATATAATATTATTTCTAATAAATTTTATATCTATTGTAGAATGAAAGAGCAATACAGCTCATTACACAGGCAATAACATTTTCATGGCATTTAGTTGATGCAGCTGCCTATGATCAAGTAATTAACTGGCACGTCATGAGTTGTGATCCTAGAGTTATTCTTTCTCTAGATTGTGAACAAATTCATCCTATAGATATAGCTTTAAATAAGTAAGTATTATATTTTAATATAAATATGTTAATTTTTAAGAAAATTTTTATTAGTAATATTTTATTTATTTTTTTAATCAAATCATATGATAGTTTATTAAAGGTAGTTGCAGCTTATGATCCCAGTGTAGCATATTATCACCCAACTACATTAAAAAAAAGACAGATATATGTACGCTCTTCAGTGAAATTATTAATTAATTGCACAACTAGATATAAATCACTATTATCTACAAATTCTAAAGCTTTTACAAGTACGTTATCTCGTATGTTAGATGAAATGGAAGCTGTTATTGATAGTAAGTTTAAATAACATTATAATTTTACTTTTTTCTTATATATTTATAATTTATCTTAAAAAGGAATATAAATGTCTATTCATTAGCTGTTTCAGAAACCCAACAGATTCCAGAAGCAGGTTTATTAGTAACTGAATTTCTTCATTCTATAAACCAAAGTGGACCATTAGTTGATTATCTTCGAACTAGTTGGACAACTTGGTTATTGCAAAGATCTGCAAGTAGTCCTGTACTCATGGGTGTACTTAAGGTTATAGGTATAGTGATAGCTTCTTCATCTACATTAGGAGAACTTATGGAGGCTGCTTTGGAAGCTTATTTTAAATATACTGGTAAATAAATAATGACTAAAATAAATATTTCATGAATATATATATTTTAAAGAAAAACGAATGTTATATTGTTCAGTGATTTCTGAAGATGGTAGGCCAACATGGGCTGCAGTTTTAACAATTTTACAACCTGTGGTACCACGACAACCTCCTCTGGAATCAGTATTAGTTTCAGAAGGAAGACTTTTAGCTCTCTATTCTGTGTTGTTAAAAAGACTTCCTTCATGTAGAGATATTAGAGAAGAAGGTATGCTTCTTATCAATTTAATTGACTGGATTACTGCTATCAAGACTACGTAAGTTAAAAATTTTAATTGTGTATATATATATATATATATATATATATATATATATATATATATAAAACGAAAGCTACAATTTTATTCAAACAATATGATTATTATTTAGGGATATAATGGAAGAAAAATTACCATTATTATGGGCAAAAGCATGTGAATTAGCATACAGGCAATGTCAATACAGTGAAAATACTGTAATAGCTGCTAGAGCTCTGAAAGGGCTAGCACGTGCATTGATTGCATTAGCTGATGATGCTGGACAAGGATGGGGTATTTTAGGAGCTATTGGGCTCAGAAAAGGTTCTCAGCTTTCTATTAGGTATTTTCATTTCATTCAGAAATTTTATTAATAATTAATATTTCGTTGAATGGAGATTAATATTTACAGATATTTTTATAAAAAAATATTTAGTTCACATTAATATATTAATTTACATTTTATGTTATACAGGTGTAAGTTTTTAAGTCGCGCAATTGGTGTATATTGTTTAGCACAGCTTCCAGAATCGAAATGTGAACATCAAATAGTAAGATTTACTTCTCATTCCCCTGGCGTTGCACCGTCGAGGTCACCTGACCCAGATACTGCAGAAATTCGACCTAGTGTAGAGGCCATAAAAGCTATGCAGAATCTAGAAAGTCTTTTACTTAACAAGCAATATGTAGAACTTAAAGGTGACATAGAAAGATCGATCAGATTAATTAGAGATTCTGCTAATTCACTGCATAATGCTGTAGTTGTAATAGGTGCATTGACAGGAGAGTTATATCATCAAAGGTATCTTCATGTTTTAACAGAATAATACAATATGTTTGTTCTTGCACAATTTACTGATTTTTGCTTAAAATTATAAATGTTTTTTCTTGCATCGATATTTTGCACATACATGATATAATGAGGCTTGAATGATCTAGTCAAATATTTTACCAATTGAACATATCTTGTGTTACTAATTAATTTAATTAAAATATTTGTTATATTTAGAAATTTACAAAAAATTTTGAAGAATATTCTTATTGTGCAGAGCTGGATCTATTGTATAAGATTTGTTAATATTATGATTTTATAATATTTGAATCAATTTTATGATTAACATTTTATGATTAATATTTTATGATTAACATACATTGTAATGTATGATCTTGAAATATTTATTATTTCAACATCCATTTTTATTAGGTCATCATGACTTCAATATAGTAATACATATTTAATGGGTGATTAAATTTGTTTATAATATATCGTGATCTATAAGATATTTACTTTTAAATGAAAATTTCTTGTAAATTTCATAAAAAAATGTAATTTATTAAATATTGTAAATATATTGTGTTTTTAAGATAAAAAGAAATCTAAATACAATTTGTTATTTACACTTGATCAATTAAGCATAATATAAGAACAATTTTTGACGTGTTTTTTATAGATTATATACAATTTTTTATACTTCGAAGTAATTCTGACGCTTCATTAGGTGGATATTGAACTAAAGAACATTGAAACATTTCTTGAAATACATTTTGAAATGTAGGTAATACATCTTCGATTGTTATATTTCTATTAAGTTCTTTACTAATGCTAGTAACTCCTTTGCCTTCGATGCCACATGGAACAATGTGATCAAACCAAGTTAAATCTGTATTACAATTCAAAGCTAACCCATGTGTAGTAATGTAGCGACTACCATGAATACCAATCGCGCAAATTTTCTTTTCATTAACCCAAACTCCGGTGTCTGGCGAAGTTTTTCCTAATATATTAAATTCAGCACATAGGCGTATAATCATTTGTTCTATCTGACAAACATACCACTTAATGCTAGGTTTAAATTGTTTTAAATTTAAAATAGGATATGCTACTAATTGTCCTGGTCCATGAAACGTTATAAGACCACCTCTGTCTGTTTTAAAAAATTCTGCACCAAGATTTTTTAACTTTTTTTCATCTTCTTCTGTATAGTTTTTATTCCGAATTCCTACAGTATACACGGGATCATGCTCAACAAGCAATAACGTATTACAAGTTTCATTATTTAGTTGCTTAAAATGTAAATCAGAAAGTATTTTTTGAAGTTTTACACTAGGACCATATTTCAGTCTTCCTGTTCGTAATACTTTAACGATATTAGTTTGCATTATAAGATTAGATTTAATTTATATTATTCTAAATTTTATCCACATATATCCTTCAATAAGCTTTTGTTATTTTTTCCATTATTTAACATGCCAACATTTCTTTTTCATTAAACTTTTCTTGAATTGATAAATAAGTAAGTAATGATACCTGTAAGTAATAGTAAGTTATATCTTTAAAGGTTACACAAATTAAAATTTTTATATATAAGAAAAAATATAAAAATCAAAGTAATCAAAATAATAGTTTTTTACATACATAGGCATCTGTTGCTGCATATATTTTTTGTGCTTTGCTTAAAGGATGAATATGCCATTTGCTTCTTCTTACTTCAGGATTTTTATCAATTTTTTTTTTTAACTAAAAAACAATTTTTTATCCATAAATAATATGTATAATAATAATAATAATAATAATAATAATAATAATAATAATAATAATAATAATAATAATAATAATAATAGTAATAATTCTCTTGCAAAACTAACCAAATAAGCAGTCAACTTTTCTAAACTCCAACGATTGGAACGATTTAGAATCTTATTTGCATATGTACCACATTCAATACAATTTTCCTCGACAACCTTTCCTGCTGGAAAATCTGTAAAATCTCTACCAAGTTTCCAAATATCACTGTAACAAATTTATATTATAAATTAAATTAAAAAATATTCAATATAATAATTATTAATTATATGAAATATCTTTTCTTACTTTTTAACATTAACACCTACAAGTTTTACTTTTGGATGGCTCAAGAGTATAACAAAAGCTGCTGGTAACTTCTCTAAATAATATATATGCAAAAGATGACAAACAGATTCATTAAGACAAATCTGTGCTAATGCAGTTTTTCCACTTCCTGTTTGAAAACTAAATGGCCATTCTAAATCAAAGCCTATCGGTATAATATCGTCTTTATATTTTTCAATCTCCTGTCTAACAGAATTTATAGTTTTTTAATTTATAATGCAAATATAATTAATAATTATAAAAAAAAAAATAAAAGTTTGTCTTACATAATATCGTCACAAATTTGGGCACAATCATGAAAATTATTGGCGTAATTAATTCTTCCTTTAAACACAATTGATGATAAAGACTGAATATCAGGTTCTTTTTCTATAGTCGATTCTTTTTCTTTATTTTCCTAACAAAATATATTAAAAAAAATATTTTAAAAACATTATTTATAAATCATTAAAATACAAAAAATAACATACCTCGTGATTAGAGGAAAGAAATCTTGGTGATCTTCTTAAAATCTTTTCTTCAGTCAAGACTTCATTCTACAAAAAGATACAATATGTAATGAATGTTCTATTTTTCATCTAGTTGTAAGATATATAGTTGCAAAACAATATATTTTCGTACTGTACGACTAGTATTCATATTGTAGAAAGTATAAGTACAATTTCATTAAAATTAAGATTACTTTGTTCAATATAGTTAAGTAAAAAAAAAATATCTTATTAATCTAAAATATCTCTATCTCCAGTAAATTACCGCCAAAAATATATATTAATATTGATTTACAAAAAGACAAAAATGATTTCCAAATGAAATTTTTATTGGACTAAGATCATAGTAATGAACCAATAGAAATTATGTGTTAAGGCTATTCATCACCTTTCGTTCGAAGCATGCATGATTCAGTGATAGGTACGAACAAAATATGAACCACAAATGCAAGCAACGCTGTTTTCATCATGCATCTATCGTATCAATGTATAAGCTTATTGGGTATACCTCTCTCATGACTACATAACCATCGTTTTTGTGTAGAACGAAAATCTGAATACGCAAGTAAGCAGACCATACTACTTCACATACCATTCAAATGTGCGTATATAAATTAGTAGTGGGGGTACGAACTTCCTCTCTTTTGCCACAAATTTCGAGGGGCGCCATTGTACAAAACTTTTCTTCACGAAAAATATCAAAAACAGCATTTTGGCCAACAATAAGAAGAGACACAGTTCTTGTCCAAATTTGATGAACAAGTTCTCATTTTAAAGACGAAGATTTAATTGAGAATTTTGCTTTTTCGAATTTTTAAAAAAACTTTATTTTTATATGTTATTCTCAAAAAAAAACTATTTCTTAGTACAATTTTTTTCAAAGAATATATAGCTTCTTTGAAAATTTGAAAAACTGACTCCTAAATTAAAGCTTCATCTTTAAAATGATCTTGTTCATTAAAATCGGTCAAGAATTAAGTCTGTTCTCATTGTTGGCGTAAACCATTATAAAATCAGAGGTGATGAACAGCCTTAAGTGCTTTTAAGCAGAGTGCAGTGGATTACAGATTGTTTACATGTTGGTTGAAACATAGTAGATAAATATAATAAAAAGTAAGAAACAATATTAATACTATTTGTTATATGATTTAATTATATACAGCCGCTAGATCTTTTTAATGAATTTATCAAGTAACTCATACTATCATCTTATTCTGTGTTTCATTCGTTTTGTTCTTTCATAACCTAAAACTAAATATAATATATTTTTATTACCCTTTATTCATATTTGTTTTTCAAATATATTCTTAGCAAATGGAATTGATTTATATTATATTTATTTAACTATTGTAATAATGTGCTAAAAGGATTACAGTAGAAAGTAAAATCATTATATTGTATCTTTATATTCAATATTACCTATATGTTTTTGTAGAGCAAAAATTAATCTAAAGAAAATAATACTTTTCGTTTTTATTATATTTATTAGTAATACAACTTCTAAAAATAATAAAGTTACAATGTATTATATGCAGATGGAGTCAGATTATGATGAAGACCGTAGTGGTTGGGGTGATGAAATGGGACGAAACACTGATGAATGCGGAGGCGAAGATACATTTGATAACCCACAAGAAGTTTTAAATGAATGTTTAGATAAATTTAAAACAGCTGATTACATAATGGAACCTGGGATTTTTACACAATTGAAAAGGTACTTGTAATAATTTATGATAATATTAATTTTGAATAAATCTAAATTGAGTAGAAAAATTTCACGTTATTATTTTATAGGTATTTTCAAGCAGGTGGCAATCCAGAACAAGTTATAGAATTATTATCAAAAAATTATACTGCATGTGCACAAATGGCAAATCTCCTTGCTGAATGGCTTATTCTTGCAGGAGTAAAAGTTACAGATGTGCAGGCAATGGTAGAAAATAATTTAAAAGATATGATTTTGAAAACATTTGATCCAAAAAAAGCTGATAAAATTTTCACAGAAGAAGGAGAAGTATGTTAATTTAATTTTATATTAAGAAAACTGAAGATGTAAACAAAAATATAAATTACAATTTTTTTGGGGTATAGACACCTGCTTGGTTAACTGAGATGATTCAACATCCCACTTGGAGGTCGCTTATTTATAGGCTAGCTGAAGAATATCCTGATTGTTTAATGCTAAATTTTACTATAAAGGTAAACAAAAATGCATATCAATTTGTAATTGATTTATTTTCATGTGTATTTTATTATATATATAGCTCATATCTGATGCTGGTTTTCAAGGAGAAATTACAAGTATCTCTACAGCTGCACAACAAATAGAAGTATTTTCTCGTGTTTTAAAAACAGCAATTGCTGGGTTTTTACAAAATACAGAGAACTGGCAATCTAGTATTCAGGAATGTGCTGTTAGTAATGCAAACATATAATTTTATAAAATTTATTAAAAACAAACTACACAAAACAACATTTTCTATTTTTACAGAAAATGGTATGTCATGGCCAACATACTTATGTTTATAGTCAAGTATTATTGCAAATTCTTGCACAAGAATCTAGAGGTGGATTTATGATGAAAAGACTTTCTCAAGAAATTACAAAATGTGCTCAACAGAAGTAAAAATATTATAATTTTGAATTAATTTTAACTCGCGTTCTTGTAAAGTATAAATGATGATTAATTAATATTTCTAGTCGACATGATGTTACTCCTATCACAATGGCTCTCAATGGAGCAGCAAGTAGCCCTGCAGCATGTCAAGCATTGGCATCTATGTTATCACGAAATACTTTAAATCCTGCAGATATTACAGTATTATTTCGTAATTACTCTGCAGCGGAGCCTCCATCAATTGAATTACTTCGTAATCCTCAATTTTTGGGTAATTTTATATATTAAATTTTTTATATAATTCTTTTGAAATAAAATATATATTCTTATTTTGTTATTTCTTATAGAACTGTTAGTAGATGCACTATTTAAACCTGGAGTAAAAGTAAATCCTGAACATAAATCAAAATACATATATTTATTAGCTTATGCTGCCAGTGTATGTGAAGTTTCAGCTAAAAAGGGTAATACCCGTAAAGTTAATAAAGATGAGCTAAAGACCACTATTCAAGCAATTGAAAAAGTTCATAATATATGCAACATTAATAAAGGCTCTACTGAACTTATAGCAGAACTACAAACTCTTTATCAATGCATACGGTATATCATAAATTAAAATTTTTTTTTTATTACCAGTCTATGAATATTTATAATTACCAGTAAGAAATGTCAATAGATATTAATTATATCCATACTATTATGTTATAGGTTTCCTGTCGTAAGTGTTGGAGTGATTAGATGGGTCGAATGTACTGTTACAGAACCATCATATTTTAAACTATGTACTGAACACTGTCCTGTTCACCTTGCTTTGCTTGATGAAGTTGTTGTTTGTCATTCTTTATTACATCCAAAAGTATTACAACTTCTTGTACAATTATTTGAAAGCAAGCAGGATGAACTTGAAATACTTGTACAAGTAAGAATTTTTAAATAATATGTCTCAAAATAAATAATATCTTTTATATTTAATATAAATTTTTTTTAGTTGGAAATGAAAAAAATGTTAATAGACAGGATGGTTAATTTATTGAGCCGTGATTGTGTAGTTCCAGTAGTGTGTTATATAAAACAATGCTGGCAGCGTGGTGACACAGATGTCTCCTTGATTCGATATTTTGTTACTGAAGTATTTATCTTCTATCAATCATATACTTAAAAACAAGATTAAAAACTGTTTTTGTTATGTTATTATTCCAGGTATTGGAAGCAATTGCACCTCCTTATACAGCTGAGTTTGTGCAATTGTTTTTGCCGATGGTAGAAGATGAAGAAATTACAGGTACTATGCGTGGAGATAATGACAATGATCTTGTTTCTGAATTCATAGGTAAAATCTTTATTTTTAATATAAAAAAAGAAAATAAAAAAATTTATTGTATAATATATTTCTATTATCTTTTCAGTACACTGTAAAGCACATTGCCCTGTTGTAAGATGACGCTTAAAAAATGAACAGCATAAATTAAGTTAATAGATAGCCATGACAAAGTGGAAGATGATTTTATTTCATTCATGAACTAGGATCATCATACATAAATTATTTCTATAAATGTAAATATTGGATGAATTTTCCTACCCAGCTGTGATACAGAGATTTACTGTTTTTCTGTAACAAAAATTTATTTGTTATTGATATAAAGTCCTCAAAAATTGTTAGTAAATAAGAAACTTCAAAAAGTTACATTGAAGTATGACACATTTGATTGTTATGCACAGCACATTCATATAAAAAAAAAATATATTATATATAATAAAGAAATACTGTCATATATGCAATGTTAAAGTTACACACAATCATACTGTATTATTTGTTATTTTCAAACTTCAAATGCTTTTATAAATTCGAATCAACTCAAAAACTCATAAACTTACTGATCTTCAAATTTAATATTTCTCAGCTGTAACAAAGTTGTTTTGTATCGAATAATAAATTAAAAGTCATATAAAATAAAGATTCAAATATAAAATATTTAAATAATTAAATCGATAATCATATTGAACAATAAACTAGATTTGATTGAAAATTATATTCAATTTAAAAAATATACATACTGATTGGTTTTCCATCCTTCCATTGAGTAAATTTTACGTTAACTTCATCACGTTTTTGAGCTTCTGCTCTAATATCACTCTTCAGAGCTTGTCTAACAAGTCTGGCAGCAATTTGAGAATAATTTATATAACTGAAAAAATTAATAATTTATTTTCGATATGCAAGTATAATGATTTTTGCTCAATAGGTTATATAATATTACATCAAGAATTTTATAAGGTATGATCATAGCATACATTTTGTTATTTCTATGATATATTTATAGTATACAATTTTACAGAAAAATAGAGTAAAAATCTTACTTCAATCCTGCTTGTCTCCACGCCGACATTTTTACAGTTTTATAACTACACCAGAAAAACGGACTAAAGACCAAGTCAGGTCTAGAGCAGACATAAAATGAATCTCAATATGAAGAACGAATTGCGATCGTCGAAGGAAATTTCATGCATGCGTAATACCACGAAACTGGAAAGAAGCGCAAAATTTAAATTTTATTAACATTCTTACGTTTTATTTTTACTAATTCGATAAAAACTACAAATAATAATAGAGTAAAATAATTTAAAAAGTTGAGTTATTTAATTTAAAAATGAAAAAAATATGCTGTTTCAGATATATGATTTATTTTATATTATTATAATTCCAATTTATGATTTATTTACTAATTTAAAATATAATCGGATTATTGCAATCTGTAGCCAGTAAAATGAATGAAATCAATATTTGTTGTATAATAATAATATAGTGAAATATATTTCGGGTAATAGAAAGTCTTTCTATATAATATATAGTCAATGACGCCACGTAAATGAATACTCGCTGGTGATTATTGGGGAATAGTCTATTTTTTCGAAGGTGACGTCTGTTTCGCGTGTTACAATTTGTGTGATACAAGATTTTGCGTATTATTTAAATTATTCTAAATTATATACAAGCTATTTTCATATTTATTGTAACATGTTAAAACAACGAAGTATTATTTTTCTCCTTTTCTGCGTTTTTTTTGAATATGGAACTGGATTATATTTTCATATCGGTGAAACCGAACGAAAATGTTTCATTGAAGAAATTCCTGATGAGACGAAAGTATTAGGTAAACTATTATTGTAATATATTTATGTTTTGGAATAATTGATATCTTATCAATTAACAGTTCATTATAAGGTGGAACTATATGATCCAAGAAGCGATGGATTCATGCAAAGTAGTCCTGGAATTGGTATGCATGTTGAAATTCGAGATCCTGATGATAAACCTATTCTTTCAAGAGTATACAGTTCTGAAGGAAGAATTGCCTTTACCTCACATACACCTGGAGAACATGTTATCTGTTTGTATTCGAACAGTACTGCATGGTTTGGTGGCACACAACTGGTAAATTGTATTAAATGTATATTAATATTTATATAACTTTTATGTGTCATAATTAATATTATTTTACAGAGAGTACATTTAGATATTCAAGTAGGGGAGCAAGCGATTGATTATGCTAACGTAGCACAGAAAGAAAAATTATCTGAATTGCAATTAAGAATTCGCCAACTTATAGATCAAGTTGAACAAATAACCAAAGAACAAAATTATCAACGAGTAAGAGAGTTATGAAACAAAATGTAATTAATGTAAATGGTTAAGTATTACTTCTAAAATTCTTCTTTCTAATAATTTTTTCAGTATCGAGAAGAACGTTTCAGACAAACATCAGAAAGTACTCATCGTCGTGTATTTTGGTGGTCTCTTAGTCAAACAGTCATTTTATTAATTATGGGTGCTTGGCAAATGAGACATCTTAAATATTTTTTTGAAGCAAAAAAATTAGTCTAATAATAATACTTGAAAATAGTTATTGTCCAATACACATAATTTTTAATAACATCAGTATATCATTGTAATATATTGTATCACCTAATATCCTTTCATTGCATATTTTTCTCAAATCATTTTTAAATACTTTTACTAATTAAAAATTCTTATAAAAAATTAACATTTGTTGTATAACTATTTGAAATGATTAGATTAATTTTTCACAAAGTTATCTATTTTAAGTAATGTATATATAGAATTAGAAGTACTTATCTATTTCTAGTATGATCTTAGTTTACATTACAGAAATATTTAGCTTTAATATAACTTTGAACCGTCATATGTACAAATAAACATATAAATACGTATTTCTGACTGAATAAATTCTGAATGAATTACTATGTTGAAGAAATATTGTATCAGTGCAAAAAGATCATTAGAACACATATATGTAATATAATTTGCAATAAAGATACTTCACATTAATAAAAGTATTATCGATTTAAGTAAATAATTCAAGAAAACTTGTATATTTACAATTGTCATTGATTAATTAAATTAGTATGATTATAACATGACGAGTAAAATTTGATTAGTTTAAACACAAACACTGATATATTAAATTTGCTTCATTGTACATATTTAATAGAACCTCTTTTGTTATCAATTACTAATTGTAGAGTTCAACGCTCTCTTAGGATATAAAAATTGTAAAATAATATATCATCACAATTATTTGACGGAAGTTAAACTTCCGCCATCTTACTAGGCTTTACTTTTTTTTTATTGTCTGCTGTTACTAGCGTTTTCTTTCTAAACATTTTTCTTGGATTTGATTTATGGTTTAACGGTTGAAAATAAAGCTAATGGTTGTTTAAGAATAATCTAATTACATGATACATATTTTACATCGTTTGTTATATATTGAAAAGTACATAATCTAAGGAAAATTAATATTTGATTATTTATATAAAAGTCAAATAGAAAAGTTAAATATAGAATTTTTTAAATTTGGCGCGAACAAAATTGGCGTATCAAGATGACGGTTATATATCCACTTCCGTCATATGCTACGGTGACAAATCTGTAACAAGCATATAGAGATCAGTGTTAAGGTTCCATAAAGCTTGGACACCCTGATTTTTACCTAGTAGAGTCTTGTCGAAGTGTCGGAGTGTTCGTATTGACGACAATCGTTATTTATTCGTATTTAAAACTTATATAAAGCTAGCACGGCTGTTGCGAGATACATATATATTAAAACTATAAGTTTCGTAGAGAGAAGCTTTTCAAATTGTAAACTGCCAGTTCGTAAGTGCACAATATAACATGCTAACCTCCGTTAAAGTGTAACATTAAACCAAAATCAAAAAAATGTTTATCTATCTTTCTAATTTTACAAATATACGACTGAGAAAGGCGTAATAAACTTGATGCTATAACAATTTGTGTTATTAATAAAAGATTAAAGAAGTTCGCATATACTTACGATTGTTAATATACGAAGACTTTCTTTGGTATACAAGAGTATTACTGTCTTGAAACTATTTCGTTGAGTCGACTTTTGTTTGGGAAAAGGTGTGATTATTGTTTGTTCATGCTCATGTATATCAATATCAAGGAAATAATTTTTTCATCATTAAAAGTATTTCTTTTCCAGATAGATTATATATCAGTAGATAATCAGTCAAAGATTAAATATTGTTGCTAGATGGTAAAATTACAAAAAAAAATTACTTTGTATCTAGAAACAAATTTAAGTGTTGCATTTAAGCGGTGGTACAATATCCACCACGGCTTTTACAGAGATGGTTGGATTGGCGGGCGGGGGAGGTCACCTTTATCCCTCGCCCCCAATGCAACCTAATCCAGAGCGTGAGTACTAAAATTTGTATTTAATTTTTTTATGTTTTCTTTACAAACTTTTATTTATAATTATTATTTATGTATATATTTTAATATAAATATTTATATGCATATTTGTTCTTCTTTGTAGTTAGAGAAATGACTGGAATTACATCTAGCGCTCCAACAAGCGCAGATGCATGCTTAAGTATTGTACATTCTTTAATGTGTCATCGTCAAGGTGGGGAAAGTGAAGGATTCAGTAAACGTGCTATAGAATCATTGGTGAAAAAGCTTAAAGTAATTATACTTTTAAATGGAATATTATTCAATTTATAATATTTATTTTCTGTGATAATAATCTATATTGTATCTTTAGGAAAAGAGAGATGAGTTAGATAGCTTAATAACAGCAATTACTACAAATGGAGCACATCCTAGCAAATGTGTTACTATACAAAGAACACTTGATGGCAGGTTGCAAGTTGCTGGACGTAAGGGTTTCCCACATGTCATTTATGCACGGATCTGGAGATGGCCAGATTTACATAAAAATGAATTAAAACATGTCAAATATTGTCAATTTGCTTTTGACTTAAAATGTGATTCTGTATGCGTGAATCCTTATCACTATGAAAGAGTTGTTTCACCTGGCATAGGTATGTTATCTCTATTTATTGTGTCCATCTATACTTAATCTTTTTAAAGTTGCATTCACACACCGTAATTATTATAGTTGTTTATATTTTTTACGTTATTTGCTTGAAAAGCTTTTGTGAACTCAGTTGTAGCACCATAAGTGTAAATGATTTATTATTGTGGCCTTGGTGTATGATGGAATGGGTTGGTTTCCCCCGCACAGACCCGTTCTTTACAGACCTGTCTGGACTGACACTGCAATCAGGAGTAGGTGTAGGACCAGGGAGCAGATTGGTGAAAGATGAATATACCGTTGGGGGTGGAGGAGCTGCAGCAGCTGGAGCAATAGGAGCAGCTATGGATGTTGATGGTGAAATGAATCAAACAATACAACACCATCCACCCACACAACCTTCTACAGCAAATAATACCCCGCAACCACAACAAGGTTTTATACCAGGTTTAGCTCCACCTAATTCAAGTAAGTAAAACATTTTTGCACATAGCTGTTAATTTTCTTGTATCTTTGTGCCAGTGCTATTTAACTAAATATAGTTGATCTTTCTCATATATCAATATATATTATATCTATTATATAAAAGTTTCATGGGTTTGAATAGTACTGGCTTATGTAAATGGTATGTATACAAGAATATAGCAATATGAATGAAGAGATATGTAAAAATGAAATAAAATGCTCCATGAGATGCAATTATAATATTTTTAATAATAAGATTCATTTATATGTGTGTATAAGTAATCCAAATATTTTTTATTATATAAATATTGATGTCGTTTATAAATATTTGTTTTTACATTTAATATGTTTTGTATTTATATGGAAAAAAATGTTTTTAATAAGCATCATTAATGTGTTAAGTATGGGGCATGTTTCAATAAATATAAAATTACTATTTTTCATAGCACAAAATATTTACTGCAAGCTCTGCTATTGTGCAATAATAAATATGCTATTATTCTATTCTTTTTTTTTTTTTTAGTATATAATTATTGCTTTAAAGTATATTATATTATGTTGCAGTTTTACATTTCATTTTGGCTTTATTATTTTCTTTTTCTTTTGTTGTTGTTGCACAGCTAATGGTGAGGGTATATTTGGCAGTAGTGGGGGAGGGAATAGTGGTAACCCCCACACTAAATTGGACGACAATAATTGCCCTAGGCAAACTTGGATCCCTACACCTCATCACTCTTCAACACATAACATACATCATCGTACGTATATGATAAAGAGCTTTTTATGCTTTTATTGTATTTTATTTTTATTAATCAGCTTTTGCATTGTATAAAAATCAACTCAATATTTTACTATACATGGCAGAATGTTTTATCAAATTAATACTTTCAGAAGCACTGGGTAAAACTCTGTGAACTTTCGAATATGATATTAGCTCATCTGTATTGTGTATTGTGTATGAGTCACATTTGATTTTACAGCAGTAGTACATCCAATGAGTCACACCGTAGGTAGCCAGCAGCAGTCATTGAATGCAGGCAGTGGAAGCAGCAGTACTCAGATTTTGAGTCCTCCCCAAGGACAATCGACAGATACGTTCTATGGAACTACTACACCACCTCAAGATATTAATCAACCACCAACAAGTGTTGATGCTTTAGCAGCTTCTTTAGGTATATTTTTTATTTTACTAGTTTATAATAATACCCTGAAATGAATAATTTGTATAACATTATTTCAGGTGAAGGTCAAAATTCTCCTGTGTCACCTGTACATCTTCATCATGCAAATGGATTTACTGTTGGCACGGCGACAAATCCATATAATTCTGGAGCTCCACAATGGACAGGAGCTAATACACTTACTTACACACAAAGTATGCAACCTCCAGATCATAGACATCTTCATGCCACATCTTACTGTAAGTTTATATTTAGTATTATGTTAAATAATCCTTTCTTTTAATATATTTTTGATTAAATAGGGACTGGTCATGGAGGAGATGTTGGTGGAAATATTGGTGGATTATTGTCTACACAACCAGCACCTGAATATTGGTGTTCTGTTGGTTATTTTGAACTAGATACACAAGTAGGAGAAACTTTTAAAGTAAGCAGTGGTTGTCCAACTGTAACAGTTGATGGTTATGTAGACCCAAGTGGTGGTAACAGATTCTGTTTAGGAGCATTAAGTAATGTGCATAGAACAGAACAAAGTGAAAGAGCACGTCTTCACATAGGTATAAATTAAATTTAAATATGAAATATTCAATAAAACGACCTTTTTTTATAAACATTTATATTAATCCTTCATTAGGAAAAGGAGTAGTGCTAGATTTAAGAGGCGAAGGAGATGTGTGGTTAAGATGCCAAAGCGAGCATAGCGTTTTTGTACAGTCTTACTATTTAGACAGAGAAGCTGGTCGAGCACCTGGAGATGCAGTACATAAGATATATCCTTCTGCATATATTAAGGTGTTTGATTTGCGTCAGTGTCATAAACAAATGAGAGGACAAGCAGCTACAGCTCAAGCTGCTGCTGCTGCACAAGCAGCTGCTGTTGCTGGTCATCTTACACATGGAGCACCTATAACTAAAAGTTTGTATCATAGCATATGTGTAATTCATACTTTATCTAAAAATCTATTACTATAAAAAAACCTTTTATAGGTTTAAGTGCAGCCGCAGGTATTGGAGTGGATGATCTTCGGCGGCTTTGCATATTACGTTTAAGTTTCGTGAAAGGATGGGGTCCTGATTACCCAAGACAAAGCATAAAGGAAACTCCATGTTGGATTGAGGTATAAAAAGTATTATTTACAATATTAGCATATAAAAAGTATCTGATGTATTATAATAACGAATACATAATATAAAAGATTTATTGTATTCTTCTTAGGTACATTTACACAGAGCTCTACAATTGTTAGATGAAGTGTTACATACTATGCCAATAGATGGTCCTCGTGGTATTGAATAATCTTACATATATTTCGATAAAGAAGAAAAAAGGTCATAATGTTAGAAACGTAATGTGCAAAATGTGCATTATATATGTAGAAGGACGTTTAATATGTAACACATTCTTAAGATTTTAAATTGATTTAATTTATGAAAATCGAGTGAATGAAATTAAAATATGGAAAGCATTCACAAAAACATGATAATTCTACCATATGAATTTTATTGAACCAAAATATTGAAGGAAAAAAATTGAGTTTGAAGTACCAATTAAAATTCGTCTCAACAGTTTACATATATGGTATATCATATAGAATAAAATGTGTGCCACGGCCTTGTACTATCAGCAATGTACAAAAGTTAAACAAAGGAGACATTATTTTTTTTTATCAAAAAATTATTTTTTACTGTGACGAAATACATCTGCAGAAGAAAAGAAAGAGGTAGGATAAAAATCTATTTTATTAGACATTTGGTCTCTCTGATTAAAAGCTGAAATTATTTACAAAAAGCAGTTGTTTCAGCTTGACTAAACGCATGAAAAAAAAAAAAGTGTAATACGTTCAAAAGAAATAGTCGATCTCATTCTATGAGATTTATCATTTAATATAGTTTGAAATATGTTAAAACCTGCTACATTACAAGGAACTTAACATTTGTAATATACCATTTGAAAGAAGAGAAATGATGACATTTGAGTGCATAACAGAGATTTATTCTAGGGGTGCACTACCGTACAAAATCCTGTCAGATGATAGCCTTGAGACATAGAATTGATATAATAATCATCGATCGTACAAACTATACACTATAAATAGGTAATATCAATACTAAAATATTACTTAAATATGTGACATATTTGATTAAATCATATGACTGAATTGTCAATAATAAACATGATGATAATAAGCATATTATAGAAGAGCTCTCATTAAGTTATTACATGTTACCTGGAAGCTATTTTAAATCATTAATGTTTTACACTAATTTGGTATTGTGCCATTAGAATATTCCTCTATAAAATCATCTGTTTTATAGTATAAAACCAAAAAATTATTATATAAATATTTTCATTATAATTATTAGTAACAGTGTTTTTATATATTAATGCTCGTTTCATCAACAATTATGCTTTAATAATTGAAGGGTTTATTAATTATTATCATTGTTATTATTATCATTCTTGTTAGTACTATTATTATTAATACTATTACTACCATTACTATTATTATTACTATTATTATTACTTTTATTTTGTTGTATGTATTATTGTGAGACATATTTAAGTCTACATATGAATGTTGAATAACTGTAGAAATGCTAAAAGGTCTGTAAATGTTTCATCTTTGATTTTGAGCAAATTTAATTATTGTAATAGTACATTTAATCACTTTAAACAAGCATCGATATTGCTGCTATCATAAAGTAATAGTCGTGTAATTATACATACCACTTATCAGCCATTTTATTATTATATATATTCGTACAAAATATTTTAATACATGGTAGTATTGTCAAATAGGATGAAGTTGACCAAATTTTATACCAATATATATATATATACATAAAAACATATATACATATATATTACATATACTTATTCTGATTTATTGCAAAAGAGTTTATGGCTTGTTTTTATCACTTATATTCTGTATTTTGGCTTTATAAAGGTATGCTGAGTTCTTTCTTTTTTGTTGTAAATGAGTAGAGATTATTTGACTGTTTACTTTTACACATTAACCTTATATTTCTTCATTAAACAATTAAGGTGTCATTGTTTAATAAATACTTGTTCTTTTTGTATAATATTTTGTCCATTGGACATTATATGTTGATAGTCAAACTGAGCTATCATTCGCCAAAGTAAGCATGAAGTTATTATACATTGCTTCTTTTTGTGTATAAGTGCAAAATATATAACCCTTTTTATTATATATAATGTTGTATTTTAAAAGTAGAAATATTAATATCACTAAGCAAATGTGATTTAAGAAATGGGTGAACTACAAATAAAAAAGTACATATATATTGTTAACAAATGAATTAACGGCAAATAATGTTACCAACTAAGTTAAAATTTGATAAAAACTATGAATCATTGCTAAGATATGAAAGCGTTTTCTTTGTTATTTGACCAAGGCTAAATAAGGGATATATATCGTGCACCTAAAGTCAGCAGATTTTTTAAGTATATCTATTGCCAATTTCGTATTAAGAATACATGTGCCATCATTTTCATACATATTATACACAGAAATAAAAGCAGAGATAAGATTTAGAATTTTCTACAAATTCTATATTTTTAAACAAAAATGCATAAAATATGAATGAAATGAAATCTAATTATGGTACTTCAGTATGCTTAACTAATGCGCATTAAATGAAAAAATACCAATAAAGATTGAAATCCAATCAGATCTTTGCAATGCACATTAAAGCAAACCAAATAAGTTAGCTAATTTTAATACTTATGAATGAAGATGTCAATCATACATGGCTTAATTAACATTGATATATTAACTTTAATAGCAACTTCAGAACAACTTTATAAGAAAATATTTTGAACAATGAGCATAATTTTTAAAGTAAAGATACCTTTCCCTGAATCCAAGTTTTTAACATATTTTGGAACTGGTATCAAAGTGCAATAGCCCTTTCTTATGTCAGACATATTGTAGTTGATAGATAAAAGTAAATTATACCATAGAAATTTACATTATTCTTTAAGGATTAATAGTGGTAAGATATAAGACAGACTGGTATTTATATATACCACATATTTTGCGATATTAATATCATATAAACATATTTGTTTATACGAACACAAATATATGTAGCATTTTTAAATGCAAAAGCTTATGTGAGATATAATATACTATAGGTTCTTTTATATGGCTATTTTCTTCATTTTTTATCAAGATAAATCATGATCAATCTATTAAATGTCACCTTTAATAGCAAATTTTTTCTTATTATAAGAGAATAATGAAAAATATTTTTAAATTCATTAAATGCAGTTATTCTTTTATATTTATTTTTATCATAACATAAACGATTATATTTTCTACAGTTTGACATTATGTTCATTGATAATTCTGAGATTGAAGACTTATTCTCAAGTAGTAGAATATATACAATAAATATAAAAGTATGTTAGTATATTAGAGTTCATTTTTTGCTAGATTGTGTCTGTATTTATGAGTTTTTCTTACACGTATTTTTTTTGTATACTTAGAGATAATCTTTCAAATATTTTTTGATATACGGAAAAGATTTTTTTTTAACAATATGTTATGATTATTTGTTTCTATACCAAAGATATTCTAATAATATAATTACAGTATGCTATTATATATAAACAAAATATAAAGAGAGTATAGATGTAATTTTTTGCTGTTACTTCACAATAAACTACGCAGACAGAATTACATTTAATTAATGTTTTTATATTACAATCTTATTTGATACAGAATATCATATAAAAACTTGAAAAAATGATATGCATGAAATACATAAAAAATCAGGAAAAATATAACACGTTTGTGATAATCATTACATGCAAACATTTAAAAATTATTTTGCTTATTAATTATTCATACATATTTATGGATACGAACATATAATAATAATATATTATTTAATTGTTATAATTATATTACTGCATTTGTGTTGAACACAAATTATTACTATTGAAAATGTATGGTTATTGCAACTAGAAAGCATTGTGTGCAGAGTATCAATAATATGGTCTTAAGACATAGATTCATAGAATTTAAATGAATATGTTTATAAGAGATTTTTTGTTATGGTATATACATGGTCATTTTAAATAAACATATTCCAAAAATTACAAACACTTTCTTGATTCATGTATATTTTAATCCGAAAGTAAAATGAGATACAATAATCAAGATAAAGTGAAATATATTCATTTTACATTAATACATGAAGAAAAAACAATGGAATTCTACGAACTAATTTTAATTTATTTATGGGCTCACAATATTATTACTGTTTACACTTGTTTCTTTACTATCAGTGTAAATGTTTCCTTTTAAATCAATAGCATATTCATGATTCACAATATTTATTAATGCTTCCTCAATTGCTTTATCTATATTTGCAGCAGTTATAAAAGTAGGTACTTCTTCCTTAAGTTTTTTAACATGCTCTTCAATTTTTTGTTCCCTTTGTTTATCTCTTTCCTCTTTTTTTAATAACTTTTTTAATATAGTTTCTTTTCTTTCTTCTTTTTCTTTTGCCAATCTGACTTCTCTAATTTTGGCTATTTGCATGTTCCATTCATCATTTATTAAATTAGATTGTATGAAATCCTCATCTGCTATTTTATTTATAGTTATTTCATCAAATTGGACTTGACTCTTCTTAAACTCGTTTTCAAAATGTTGCCTAAAAATAAATCATTATTTCTATTATATCCAAAATAATATATATATATATAGATATATAATGATCCTTTTTCTCTCATATTTGCAAATGCGTTAACTTACATAAGTGATTTCATAGCTGTTCTGTAATTATTATTTAATCTTTTAAGTTCTATATATTCTTCTGTAGGTATTTTTGGCCTTTGAGGTACTCTGAATACCTTGCTCTTCGCAGTTGGTAACCAAATCGGTTTCCTTTTCCATCGAATACACTGTGCATAAATTATATTTAGCTCAAACCGTTCGCATTTTACAAAATTACCCAGTGTTAACGAACAAATGCCACTTATCTGTTTTGTTCGTAACATCATTGTTATAAATTACCTATGCATGAAATAGAGATATTTTTATTCTATATATGCTATATATTGACTACTAAAAGATTTACTTATCACGATAATAAAAGAATTTAGATTTAAAAATACGAAATTAAAAATAATAAACAATCCGAACATTACATTCAATTTAGTTAATTTTAAATTAAAAGTAATTGGAAACATATATTTATGGAACGTATAATCTTTAGGGTATATAATTAATTTTACATAACACAATAACTCATTGTGTAGATACCTTATTTTGTTTTATTAGTAATAAATATTTCACTTATTAAATGTGAACTATTGAACGAAAGCTTGATCTTTAATACACATATTTGAGGTTAGGAATAAGTCAGTGATCTACTCTGTATCTAGATGAAGCTATGAAGTAACATTTGATTATCTATGTATGGAGTAACGACATTAAAGATGCATACATACGAATATATAATTTATGCTAATACACATAACATGACTATACTTAAAATAAATATATAACTATTTAATGATAAATTTATCATTTTTAACATTTTTATTTTAACAATTTGGTTATTTGTTTCTTATATATGCATGCACATACATTTAGTACACTTAGTTACAACACTTTAGGGTTGCGTTCTATTATATAATTAAAAGATAAGTAAATGAACATTTTTTTCTATTTTTATTAAATATTCATAAAAAAATACAAGCTACAAAAAAAATAGAAATGTTAAATATTTAATTAAAATATAATTTTCTATTATAATTACTATAAAAATAAAATAATCTGTAATAAATATCACAGTAGTTGCATCGTGTTATAGCGCCAAATTTCAAAACATAGCGCGTATGTACATATATACATTTAAGCAATATCCGTTTTTTTGGTACATGCTATCGAAAGTCGTACATACCTGTATAAATATCTATATATGCATGTACGTATGTATGTGTAAGAAGAATTGCACATAACCGTGAGTGAAATAATTAGGCTCCGTGTTTTGAGGACCTCATTAAATTCAGAGCGCGAATGCGCCAGAGCTCTTTGGTATATATCCAGCGTTGCTTTTTTTTCCCTAACGCAGTTGAGACTGAGACCTTATTCCAGTGAGTGCGTCTTTCTCACGCGTTGATAAATCTAACGCTTTTAATAAACTCTTATATATGCGTATATTTTGGAATAATTTAAACGAGAAACGACGGGTAATCGACTGAAGATTCACATTAAATGAATTTTCATTAAATAAATTTAATGTCTCTCGCTAAATAGATTAACGAATAGACAATTTAATGACGAAAAGATGTATAGTGTTACTGTGACCCCGGGAAGATCTTCTGAGAAACAAAGTACATCGCGAAATAAAGAAACAGAGTTGGTAGGCTACAAAAGTAGAAGAAGAGAATCTGTACCAGTAAGAGTTTTAAATTACATCCGGTCTCAATTTCAAGCGGAAGGCATTTCGGGTGAGTCGTAAAACGGTTTAATTTTTTTTTTTTTTTTTTTTTTTCAAAAGTTTTTATATTCATGAATTTTGATAAAAAATTCATCAAATGCACAGTCATTTCGAATGGTAAATATATTTGATTTTATTTCAACAAAAATATAACGAGATACATTTGGTTCATAAATCGTGGGTATCCTCGCAGGTACGTTTGCTTTCTCGATCATTTTAAATGTCATTTAGATTATCACACTATACTGGTTTGTACGATGTATATATACATATACATATATATGTATATATCACACGATATTGCGGTATTTTAACGTGTTTTATACTTGCAATACCGTTATAACACATACAATACCTTTGGTATTAATTATTAATAATTCATGATTACAATAACGAGATAACAATTTTAAACTGTTACCTGTAATCGTAAGAACTAAACATTATTTATTTTCACGATATAAATTAATTATCTCACCATTTAACGTGTATACATTTGTCTTATCTTTATAGTTTTTTTTTATTTCAATATCTGTATATATGCAACAAGATATATATATATATAGTAAGTAATTATATATATATATATATATATATATATATATATATATAATGTATTTAAATTTGTTCCTAAAGTATATTAAACGTATCATATTATTTCAGTCTTTTCATTTCTTCATTTGTTTATCAACGGAGGTAGTACATTCAATTTAGTTTTGTGGATGTTTTAAAAATAACTTTTTCGTTATTTCAGTAAATAAACGGATAACGCAGTTTTCTAACGAGATAATATATCGTATTCGTTATGAAATTCTGTAAGAAATCGATCTAAAGTGTGAAAAGTTATATTTTTTTTAGTACTAATAATACAATTCAATGTACCACTGGCACAAATATCACTATATATAAATAATTCAATAGGTTATATCCTCTTGCATTTGACTCGTAGAAATAGTTTCGCTTTTTAAATTGGATTCTGTGTGTATGGTAGAAAATAAACTTTCTGAAACTTCTGCGTTTATAACTTCGCAACTGTTTATGTCCTTTTGTAAAGGCATTCGATATTTCGAGTAATCATTCATCCAAACATCATTTATCGAATCTTCGCTTTCATCTATAGAATCTTTGATATTCGAATTGTTGTTATTAGACATCGATGTAGCGCGAATCATCCATACTTGTTCTCCGCTACATTCATCGGCGTTACTTTGTATATTAGCCATGCGCATACCGGCAGAGCTATCATTGTAAAGAAGCCAGTAAGGCGAGAAAGAATGATGTCTCTGTTCTGCGACTAACTTTATCTGTTGAGAGCAAACATCGGTGGGCAGTACGGCTTTATGTGTAACTATCGGCGCAGTATAACAATATATACAAGATGTTTGATCTATTTTTGTATAGTCTATTCTTTTTGATATATTAAAATTCAAAATATTTTCAAGATTATTGTCTGATAACTTTTTGTGGGACCACTTTGGCCAAAATGGATCTAACATTCCTAAAAATGTGTGAAATTTATGTTATTTAATATTTCATCTAAAAATAACGTATAACTAAATTGTTTGATATTTCAATATTTTTTATAAAATTATTTAAGATTTATTAAATAATGCATACCTACCATCAGAGCATGACTGTACTCTCTCTGTTACAGAATCTTTACATATATTCATATCTTGCGATGTTACAAGATCATTGGATTGTCGTGATTCAAAACTTTGAGACATTGTAACATATGATTGATGATTGTCATGCAAATTAGAATACTGATACGTAACTTCAGAATTGCATGGAATGTTGTTAGGTAATGTTTGATTAAGTGCAGGTACATCTGATGTGAAATTTATACTACCTGCAGAACCAGTCATCTGAAAATATTCTCTTGTTTCACCTATATATTTATTATGATTTTCCAAGTATGCTTGATCTGTAGAAGTTGACTGTACATTGGACATTATAGTTGGAGAATAATACAAAGGATCTTCAGATGAATCAATATTAAGTACTGTTGGATTATCATTATAAACATTTTCACTAATATGATATCGATAATTTGTATTTCCATTATTTGCATTTGTTACTGGATTATCAAGATAAATAGCATGAAGTACTTTGGAAGTACTTATATCTGTATCTATATAGCTTTCATCTATAGAATCCATAACATTTGTAATAGTCCAAGTTTGATAATTTTGTTTTAAATCATTATTTGCATAATTGCAATGGTATTGATTACTATTCTGATCGGTTAGTACATTAGACATTTGATCGATATCTTGTACATTTTTAACAAAATTTGTATCATGTAAAAGATATTCATCCCTAACATTATTTAAAACTCCATAACAATCTGTATTGATTACAAGATTATCTTCATTATCATTGTCCACTGATTCTGCTGTTAACGTATCAGAATTATCTAATATATTTTCTGAATGATATTGTTCTACTGGCCAAACTCTATAATCTCCAAAAACTGGTGCTGCAAGTTCTCCTAAATTTGTACCAACCGGAGCTTGTAACATCTTTTTAAGAAGTATTGATCCACATGTACTTTTACTTGAATCTTTTTGTAAGTGATGATACTGTATATGATTAGTCAAAGGATATATGCAAGAGTTTGATTCATTAATACCTATCAAATTAGGCTTAGAACAATTAACTATATCTACAGGAAAGGAATGTGCAGTAGAACTACTTGC
Source organism: Vespula pensylvanica (assembly GCF_014466175.1). Lineage (NCBI taxonomy): Eukaryota > Metazoa > Arthropoda > Insecta > Hymenoptera > Vespidae > Vespula > Vespula pensylvanica. Next base: position 4,903,874 of record NC_057691.1, on the reverse strand, counting down.
CGTAGTTCTTAGATCCACAATTGTCGATTCGTGTTGTGGATTATGAGGTGTATTATATGTTTGAAATTCTCTTTGTATTTTCCGTAACAAAAATTGTCTAAATTCTTCATAATGTGGAATCTTGTCATCCTCTCTGCTTACAATTTCTTCTTCTGCACCTACCTAATAAAAACGTAACACAGACAATTATAGAACAAATAATTAAAAATATAAATATTTAATATATTTAAAGGATCATTAAAAATTTACTAATTTTTTTTTGTATTATATGCATATGTATAATATGCATATAATAACATTATATATATGAAAATTACATTTTTATTTTATATAAAAGTACACATTTTATGAATAAATAAAAATACACAATATAGAAACATTCTAAGTAATATCTCGCAAAAATGAATAAATAAATATTTGGATAGAAAAGAATTTATTATTTTGTACGCGAATGTATATGGATCACGAAGAACGATCGATGGTAAATGGAAGAATATATGAAGATCGCTTTTAAGTGGCGGGATATTCTTGATCGATAAAAACATCGATCGTGTTAGGATCACGACGTAATATAATCGATTGAGCAAAGGGTTGAAAGATAGACCGTGACTCGAGCGCATTTAAGAAAAAAAACGACAGGGAGAATGAAAAGAAGGTAGAAAGAAAGAGAAAGAGAAGGAAAGAGATATAATCTCACCCATTGATAAGGCGATCGTTGTTGCTGTTGCTGTTGTTGCGAATGATAATAATCTTCAGCCATGACGTTATCTGGACTTTGTATCGGTGTGGAGGTTATACCAAGTTTTTCGGCCTTGATCTTCCGCGTTCTCTTCTTCCGCGTCTGTTTTAAATCGCTCAACAATCTGTCGACTTCGCCATTGTCCCTGCTTCTTGCGGCCCTTAATATTTTAATAAGCAGCTCTTTCTGTGGATAAACGATCGGTTGATCGTTCGAAGCTCGATTTAATGTCACAAGAAAATTATCGAAGATCGAATATCACACCGGTCTTGTTCAAACGTCGCGAAAAAACTCATCGATATCGAGAAGAAAAGCTTCTTCCCTCTTATTTGGTATTAGAAAATCAAGATAAAGTACGAGATCGGTCAAAAATAATCTTATTACCTTTATGTTGCCTGGCACCCGATATTTCACAGCCAATGCTTGCAATTCCTTGTATGACAATCTTGAGATATCGTTGCCGTTCATTTTCAAATACCGGGACTCGAGAGATTTTAGCCATGTAACCGCGCGATCTTCTACGGATTACGGATGTAACAGGTACACAAATAGTTAGTAAGAATCGTCTGCTACCGGAAAACGCGCATCAATTCTCTCGAAAATTTTCGATTTCCTATCTTAGAAGAAAGTACTCATACTTATTTAGCGTGTCGTATCTCTCACGATTTCTTCCATGGTTTACAAGACGAAAGCGCGATTTAAAATTTCTTCGTTTGTATTGTTGATTGAGAGAGTTCCTCGAATAGTGATATAATATATATCGTTGTATTTTATGTTTACTGCAGTTCGTTACGAAGGAAAATATATTTTAAGTTTTATTTTCCGATATTCAATAAGAACCAAAAGAAAATTTTCATTATTTTATTGATTGAGTCTGGGACGATTAATTGTCGTTTTCCATCAATAATTTGCGTCCTATATTCGTAACAAACTAAGTAAATCAATTTGTTTTTTAAATACCATTAATTCGATAGGTACAAAGAAGATCCGTTTAATTTTTATCTTTTATCAAGCGGTTAATATTAGCATTAACCAGACACAACAAATATTGAATTGAAAAAAGAAAAAAAATGAAAAGGAAATAAAAAAAAAGAAAGAGAATTATTAAATTCGAAATATCAATAAATCGCTTTTATCGATAAAAAGGTACATACGAAGTTACCTGTAAACAAGAATAAAACGTGTAAAAAGAACGAGACATAACTGAAAGAAAAAAAAAATAATAAAAAAAATAAAGAAAAAGTTAGGTATGTCATCGATATGACACATATGAAACAAATATGAATGTATATGTTGACCTATACTGGGTTGGCCGAACGAGGTGCTAAAGAAAGACGGAAACTGACTTGCGCGAGAGGTAGAACTGCGCTTTCCGGTATTCGTGCGTCGAACGGATCGAGAGAGAGAGGCATCAGTGGAGGAAGACAGGGCGGACGTGTTGCATCGTTGTCGCGCGTCCGTAGAAGACAAGTGAGAAGGGGGACGATCGAACGAGAGGGTTGGCCACGACGAACGATTCGCGAACGATAAATTTCCCGATCCTGTTTGTGAAAAGGAAGGAGAGAACAAAAGAAAGAAAGAAAGAAAGAAGAAGGAGATAAAGAGTAAAAGAGAAGAGGAGGATAAAACATTATCAAAGATATAGACGATAATCGATTATTTAACGAGAGAGGAAGAGGGAGCTCTCCGTTATCTATTTGTCCCTTTCTCTCTCTCTGTGTCTCGCTCTCTCTCTTTCTCTCTCTTCCTTCGTATCTCTATCTTTCTTTCTCTCTTCGGTGAGCGATCGGTTCGCCGATCTACATACGTTCTACCGGATACGGCCAATGAAGGCACGTAAGAGCCGCGAGAAACGTAAGTTCACCAATCTCAGGGCCAAGATCGTCCGTAATCCGTGGTGCGTTATCAGCGTGGTGCGTGATCGCAGCTAGGACATTCGACGATGTCTCTCCTCCTTGATGATCATCCTCGAGAAGCCGCGGAGTGAGGATTTCTTATCCCGCAAAAAGAGAACGAACGAAACGAACTTTTCCACATTCGCATTTTCCTTCCCTCTTTTCCTGTTTTTCATTATATATAAATATATATATCTCTCTCTTTCTTCCACTTTCTCTCTCTCTCTCTCTCTTTCTTCGTTCCTTTTTTCCCCTTTATTTTTTATTCATCTCGTTCGCTCTTACTAGCTGCAAACGTAATTCGCCGAGGTGCGTCAGCGCCAAGAGTCGATGGAGATGCAGCGCCAAGGTGCGAGGCTCCTTCGACGGAGAAGATCTCATCTTAGATCTTCTTCTTCTTCTCTTCCTTTTTCTCTCCTTATATCAATTCTATCTCTCTATATCTAATTCTCTTTAATAAACCCACTTAGATTCACAATACAAGTTCTTTGATAGTCAATGTCAAAGAATCTTCTCTCTATATACCTATCTTCTTCTACCCTCTTTCGTTGAATCACTTAGGAATTTTAGAAAATTAGAAAAAGAAACACACCACCCTTTCGATGGTAGAAATATTAATGAGATGGGGAAGTAGAGTATTGTAGTAGAGGTGATATGCCGAATCGACCGACGTCATGCGAATTTTTTCATTATTTCTCTCGTATTTACATTTTTATTTAGATCGTAAAACGATCCCCCACAAAGATCACCAAAGTGGGATGAAAAACGTGAGCAGGCCACGGGATAGGAGCTGACCCGTCGTCATGGTAACCCCGGATGCCCGGGATCAGGAGCTCTATCTCTCTCTTGCTTTCTCTCTCTCTCTCTCTCTCTCTCTCTCTCTCTCTCTCTCTCTTTCTCTCTCTCTCTCATTTTTCTTCTCGTTTTAGAGCACACGTGTACGTTTTTCATTGATTAACTCCTTATAAAGAGGCAAATCCTCATAAACGAGTCTCCCTAATGTGATCACAGTCTGATGCTAGACCTTCGATATTTCTTTAAATATCCTACTTGTTGTTATGTATATCATGACTTTAATATTTCCTCTTCACACCCTGTTCTTTCTTTTTTGTTATATTAACCCATCGTATCGAATTAAGATCAAGGTCCTTTCTTATTCATCTGATCCTAAGAAAATTATTATTTTTTTTTCGATCATCTCGCATATCACATACAAAATAAAAACTTGAGATATTCTTATTTTTATTTGTTTATATGTACTTAAGTTTCTTTTATTCAACGAGACGCATTAATATAAAAGTTCGTCGAATTAATAGACATTGATCAAAGAAACTTGTTAAACTAGAAAGCTCCTATCTCGTCGTATCGCTAACGTGAATTGCGTGAAAGAGTTATTTCGGAAAAGTGGACGAGATGAGAGGCACGATGGACACACAATCGATTAGCCTTTAAGAGTCATTTTTGTTGTATTCGACCTTCGAGGAAGATCGATTGAACGCGTTTCGTTCGGTCGTTTCGTTAGTAGTCTTAACGTGGTATAAGAAGTTCGAAAAGGCATGTCGACATATTATCTGAAAATTGATTGATGTTACACTTGCATGGCGAACGTACTTATGCGAATGTAGAAAGTGCCGAATAGCGTCGTGTCTAGGACACATGAGTTAAAGGGTAGTGGATCTAAATATGAACTTCTTTCTATCCCCTTCTCTCTATCTCTTCTCTCTTTCTCTATCTTTATGCCCCCTTTTAGAAAGATGACAATATAGATAAATAGTGTTTTGTCAGTAGATTCTCGTTGTTAAAGTGGTGTGTATGATCGTACCTTTTTAGATTCGATCGTACCTTTAGTTCAAATGCTGTGCGAATGTAAATACTCGTAATTGCTTCGTTCTACAAAATTTCATGACGTCGAGCCAAACTCGTAATGTTTTTAAATAAATAAAGAACGAAGATGGAATGGGAGATAAAGATGATGCAAAATTACATACAGATGTAACTCTATTATAAAGATATATTACGAGCTTGTTCGACGGCGCGAATTTAAAAAATTAAAAATTAGTTCCCCTTAGATTAGTAGGAAAGATTTTAGAAAGAAAAGAAAACCTTTAGATTTGCAACGACGCTTACGCGTAGGAATTCATCGTTATCTTTCTTTTCTCTATCTCTCTGTATCGAATTCGTGGTCACTTTCATCTTTAAGGATACGATCAAAATAATAGAAATTATCAATAACAATAATAGTGGAATTTCGATACAAAAGAGATCGAAAACAAGAAAATAAATACGTAAGAATGTCGTTCGGCGTGTCGTTTTAATATTAGGTAGATTATAAATAAGGGATTGGTAAGGACGGAAGGGGGAGTGAAAATACGCACTCTATACGGACTCGCTCTGTAAATACGTTGCACCCGTTGTTATCTACCTCCGAATACTTTAGTAGATGCTCTTTATCACACTGTCTTTGGTAGAAATCCTTGGCAGCATAGATACGTGGCAGACGGTGCATACACTGCCATCAGTACGAATCTGCTCGTTGCACCGTAAAGAATGACTCACTTTGTAAGTAGAAAGTTACTTCCTCCTCTCTTTCTCTCTTTTTTTTCGTCTGGTAATACAAAAAATAAAAAATAATAAAAAAGAAATAAACAACAACAACGACAAAAATGAGAGGAGGAAGAACCCACCCTGTTTGCTCCTGAGTAAAATATAAAATGCAAGAAGGTATCTTAGAATCGGAGCGTCCCTTACACGTGGTGCAGTATTAAGAGTGAAGCCCCCCTTGACAACATTACAGAGGGAGAACTTGAAGAACTCGGGGGCGTTTTAGGGGGTTCTGGAGGCGGCACCTTAACCTTGGGGGGACGTCACAAGCCCGAGGAATTGGCAACCTTAGCAGCTAACACGAGATTTTCAAGAAAAGAAATACAATTGATCTATCGTGGATTCAAACAAGAATGTCCTTCCGGATTGGTCGACGAGGAAGCTTTCAAACAAATCTTCTCACAATTTTTTCCACAGGGAGGTGAGAATTTCAAATATTCAAGATAGCGCATGTAAATGATAAGACTTGCAATAAATATGTTATTTGCTTCCTTCGATGATCGTAGATGCTAGCCAGTACGCTCATTACGTGTTCAACACTATGAAGAGGAAACATTCCGGTAAAATAAGTTTCGAGGTGAGATTATTCGATGTTGGTAGATTGTAAGTTTAAAAAGAAACATCATCGGACTTATTATTCATCGATACGTAGGAGTTCCTGACGATTCTATCAAAAGTATCTAGAGGTTCGGTGGAGGAAAAGTTACAGTGGGTTTTCGGATTATATGACTTGGATGGCGACGGATTGATAAGCAAAGAAGAAATGTTGGACGTGGTTGGGTCCATTTACGAAATGCTGGGTCGTTATACTCAGCCGCAGATAGTCGAGCCGCATTTGGCTGCACGCGAACACGTCGATCGTATCTTCCACGTGAGTTACGTAATTAATGCGTGTAACTCGCGATTTATGTTTCTCTTTCGGGACAATGCGAAACGATAAGGCATTTATACATTTTAGCTAATGGATACGAACAAGGACGGCGTGGTAACTATCGAGGAATTGGTGCAATGGTGTTCTAAGGACGAGCAATTATTGCGAAGTCTCGACACTCTTGACACAGTCTTGTGAGAGTTTAACGTTACTTTCACATCTTTTCCATTAAGTTATCAAAAGCTTTTTCATTTTCTTCCGCGATCGATAATATACAACGTCTGAAAGAGTTTCATAAGTCCCATTTATGGAAGACGACCGTTCTATCTTAAATTCCGATAATATTGTATCTTTAAATTTCTTTCTTACTATTTCGATATATTATGAAAAAAAAAAAGAAAAAAAAAAAAAGAACAGTGATTTTTCACTTAATCATTAACATGTATGAAGAATAGATAGAAGAAGTAATAGTAGATAGTGTCGTAAAACCTTAAAGGCAATCAAATCATTGATTTTTAACGTTTCAAAATAGTCGTTGGTAAAATATAGAACGGTACGTCTTCTGGAAACGATACTATGAAAACTATTTCCATGCGCGTTTGTAAATATGTATGTACCTACCCTACCTACCCAGTCTTTCAACCGTGCCACGTCAGAGTACGATAATCGACATTATCGAAACTTTCAGCGGACATCGTTCAAGTAGCGTGTCACACACTTATAACTTTATTAATATATAGGAACTACATTTTACTCGAACGTAACTTCCACGATTCATGATTATCGATGAAAATTTAGGTAGGCGAATTTCTTAAAACTTTAATTTAATTATATCGATCGATCGATATATCGTATTCTTTATTTTTTAATTAATTATAATCAATCGAAATATATCTTTAACGCTTTTTCTAATTTTCATCAAGTTCGACGTAATTTATTCTTTAGCTTTCTATACATCGATTTACAAACGTACGATTTTTATACTTTTTCATAAATTTTAACTTATATTTAAAGCTTTGAAATGGCTGTCCCGATGCATAACTATGACAGAACAATTCAAAAAAGTAAAATGAAAAAAAACGAAAGAAGAGAAACGCGAACGGATTTTGATATTAAAAACATCAAAAGTGGAAGTACGTGATATCAAAGCGCTGATTTCGCCGAAGATAATCTTAGAAATTAATAATGGTGAAACCACAACAAAATGAATAAAAGGAAATTAGATTTTTTCGATGCAACAATTTTTCCTGGGGCCTTTTAAATGCTAGTTATGCTCGTTAAAATGAAAAAGAAAAAGAAAAGAAACATCTTCATTCGTATTTTAAAATGAAATCTTAGAGAAATTCTCCGTGATCATCTTTAAACGGATTTTAAAAAATATTCCTCACTAATAAGTGATTTTATTCAAAATTATAAACCTATTTGTGGACATATATGTCTTATCCAAAGGATAAAATGAAGAAAAAAGGAGGGACATCCGACCGGAGACATGGTCATAATGCGACTACATCTCTTAATCGTTTCAAATGAAATTCAAATGAATTTCGAATGAAATTCGCATTAACGTAATCACTATCTAATTACGTTGGGTGTCTCATATTGAAATTTGCAATATGAATGAATATTGTATAGTACCTTGGTAGTCTCGACCAAATATATGAAGCGTTAGCTAGAACGAGCTAACGCCTCGTGTGATTCTCCTGTACCTTATTTATTTACTTACAGATTTTAAAATACAATCTATCGATATTATGACGATGTTCATTATATTAACGTTAGTAGTTGTATCGATAACATGATGTATGTATAGCGTGTTGTTTAAAATTAATTTCATTAGAATAAATGAAACATTTCTTTTCTTCGCAGCTTTAATTTAAAAACGTTTAATATTATAACTAAGATTAAAAAAATTTATATCAGGTAATACATATGTATGATTGTTAAAAGGTAAATCTTGATAAAGATTTGAGAAAAATATTTCGTTATTGTTCAGTCAACATTTAAGACATTTAAGGGTGCGAAGAAAGGATAGTTTTTTTCTTTAGTGAAATCAATTTACAACAATGTGCATAATACATTCGATTTATGAAATAACGCGGATACAGCAGATATCAATATAATACGTCAATCGTCAAATATGTTGAAAAACATTAAATAAGTTTATAAGAAAAAGAGTTCTATATGCGATATATTCGATATGCAGGGTATATTACGTACTTTTCATATTTTTCTGCTGAATGAACTAATGAGAGATTCTTTATGAAATTATTCGTATTTAAATACATATGTCAATTTTAATAGCTTTCCTTATAGTAAAATATGTAAGATTATTTTGCATATTTATCTCATGAGTATCGTGTAATGTTTCATTTATTTTTATTGCAACATTTAAGACATTTTTGGTACGCCTCTCATGATATGTAAATAATGCATTAATGCAATTTCTAATTCTTACACATTCCATGCAAAAAACTATTCTATTGTAATATACTTATCTACTTTACTAACAAAACTTAGCCTATGTCCGTTTGTTCAAATCAATGACCTGCATAGACTCCAACAGTTCTATAAGCGATGTTCGCAATATTATCTTAAAAATTTCCGTACTTTTAGGTCACACTTAAAAATCTCTAAAATAGCGTAGCAATTTTAATGTATTCCCGAATGTTTATCACAAATGAAGGTGCATGTTCATTTAAAAAAAATCCAAATCTCTGCCTTTAGATATAAATATATAAATAATTGTCATTCGCAATAATTGAAAATTGATCTTTTTGCTCAAATGTTAAAAGAATATTATATGACATGATAAAAAATTAATATTTCTATAATTCATTAACATTTCCTAATTATCCATACCTGCAATTTAAAAAAGAAATAAATAATTTCAGATGACATATTTTAAAAAAGTATTATAGAAGTATTATAAAAGAAAAATCCAGTCCTATTTATCTACCCATACTTCAATCCAGAAAGATTTATCTAATATTTATTCATTATCCAATATCCAATAATAATCAGTAAAAGTAGTTTTTTGTTTTACCGACCAACCAGATAATAATCAGTTATAGTCGAACTCTACTTTACCGGTTAGAAATAACTCAGTCAGAATAGAACAGAAAAAATCTACAATCGAGTTAGTATGTAACAGAAATTTTTGTAGATGTAATAAAAATAGTAATACATATAACAAAAGCAAAAAAAGAATCATATATTACTATCACAGGCGCTATAATCGGTAGCTATCGATAATGTAGATATAGATCCTTGTTAATATAATATAGATCTTATGGATTTCAGTATCGGTAAAACAGATTACGATAGAATAAAGAAATTTTTTAATTCATAAGAAATAATTAGATATAAAATATAAACGAAAATTATTAACAAATACATACAACAAAATAATATATGTTCACTTTTTTATATATTTTATAATAATATTTATAATTAATCTATATATCTTGTTATAGATGATTTATTATATTTTTTATAGATTCATTAAAAAATTAATTGTCTAAAAAAGAAAATTAATTTTAAAACGCAATGTTTTCAACTTGGATAGTATGTAACTTCTTCTAATAATGGAACACAATTTGTTAGACACCATCCAAGAGATAGGACGGATGGCCCTTTGAAAATATAATGATCTATGACACGGAACTTTCTCTTTCTAAACACGGCGCCAAAACGAATCTGACCCTGCTCCGTATTCTTCAAGTTAAATCTTATATACGCGTATAAGATTAACTATGTTAATAGTATAATTACAAACATTACAGAAACAGTTATAGTAGAAAAATCATGTGACATGATTTATTTCATTAAACCACATAGGATTATAACTATAAAATTATTCAGATCATGGCGAAATTCGACATGATAAAAAGAGTTCCGTTTGGACGATAAATATAGTAGGTATATGTATGTATGATTATGATTAATGTTTATGTGTCGGAACTAAAAGTGAACACTTTATTATTAAGAACGATGTTAACGATGTAATCGACAAATATCAGTATTGTCAAAATAAGACAGAATAATTCAAGATACGATGCCTCGAAAAATATTCGTACACCATAGTGAGAGTGTATTCACGTATCATTAGCATACTCGTGGAAGAACATAAATTCCTTACGTAAAACGTAATAAACGATCGTAGTAAATTCATGAATGATGTTCTTACATATCAAAATGTTACTCGTTCAACGATAAACTTAAATTTATGAACGAATAATAGATGTAATCTGTGCCTTCGCAGATTTTTCGAGTGATATTCGTAGTGAAGTAACGGAAGCTTTAAAAGATCTAGACCTTCTTGGATCTCTTGATAGAAATGAGAAATATTCGAAGTAGAGAGTGGCCCCAAATCGATTTGACGATATGTGTGTGTGGTGTGTGTACACACACACACACACTTGTATATCAGTATGAAATTTCATCGTCGTTTGTATACAATGATAGCGTATAAAAAAAAGATATATATAAATAAAAAACTAACTGCTATCCCTGAGGCTTTAACGGGCCTTGGAACCAGTTCAAAGCAAAACCTGGTTTATTCACCTGTCGAAAATTTTGTCTAGCCGTTAAAGCCGATCACTCAAGATAGTTAATCGTGGCGCCACGTATTTGCAATGAAACTCGCATTAACGAAGGCGTTCGAAGGTAATACGATCGATCGATTATACGCAATACGATATCTACCGTCTAAACGGACGATGTAAGTTGATGAGAAATTAAATGCAAATTTCTTTTAATAGTAGTAAGAATATACATTATGAAAAATTTGTTGGATCATACGAAATACGTAGAAAATGTAGATACCGTAGATTGCAAATAATTTGATTTTTTGTGACTATAAAAATGCAAAATTAGATAAGAATTTTACTCAGTTTTGTTTGTTTTTTTCTTTTTCTTTTTTTCTTTCCTTCGTTAATTATACTAAAAGAAGTTTTATTAAAAAAAAAAAAAAAATTTTAATGAGACTTAGTAAACGATCGCGATTATACTCACGAATTATTTGAAAGCAATGAAGAATTAAAGAGAAATAACCGGTTTCTATTAAGTATAATGTCCAGTGTATCATATGCACAACTAAAAACTAAAAAAGAAAAAAAACAAGATGTAACAGCTAAAATTATAAAATCCTAAGCTCTCCTTTCAAGATATCCTTTTCGCGTAAACGTTTTAGCACGTGATTTCGCCTCTGCATCTTTTGTTCAAGTTCGCTTTGTGGGGACGATTAAAATACTTTTTTTTTGTAAAGGGAGGAGAAATATAGAAGGAGGATCTTTCCCATAAAAAGTCTGCTCTCGAGATAGAATAAGGTAATACCAAACCTCTGCTTCTTTCTTTTTCACTTTTTTTCTTTTTTTTCTCATTCTATATGTGTCATATCGTGGGAGTCTGTGAGTCAATCTATACGATGAATTGTAATAATCTAAAAGACAAAAAAGAAGAAGAAGAAGAAAAAGACAAAGAAGAAGGAGGACGTAGTGGAAATGAGAAAGAAGAGAAATAAAATAAAAAAAAAAAAATCTACAAAATGCCTGTATGACGTAAAAAAATGTTTTAGGAATTACATCCGTGATAAAAACGTGAATCGTTCGAAAAAGTTAACGCATCCCGGTTGACCGGCATAGGTGGAGATGCCGAAAGACCGAAATTCAAGCGGCTTTGGAGGGCGGGGAGGGGAGAGATACTCAATATCGGCGGATACTATAAGAGAAGAAGGGATATGAAACCATCGCCAGTTATATTGACTTTCTTTTAAGCGACACGTGTATACGCATATTCCACACAGGAGGATACAGAGATTAAAAAGTAAGTACGCGTATAACATGCTTTTATATTATTGAACAGAGAGTAGGTGTAAGCATGGATCTATAGGGTCTCGATTCTTCTCGCCTTACACACACACACACACACATATATATATATGTATATATATTGTATGAGCGTCGTATGTACATATATACATACATATACATACACACGTTATTACTTCGTCTCGTTGTAATCCTGACACATCTATCTTCGTATAATATATGTATTTTCATGCAACTTTATGTGCATCCTTTGCATTAAAATTTAAATTCGATACATTTCGATATTCTCAGTTTTTTCTCAAAGAAGAAAGGAATAATACGAAACATTAATCGATATCGCAAAGCCGGATGTATATCCCGGATTCTCCTATAAGTGCTTTCGAAACGACGCCGACCAAGGGAGCAATAATTACATGACGCTGGAGAGTCAGCTTTCACGTTCCAGAAAGTGAAAATTTAAGATCTAAATTTACAAGGATGTTACCGGCGGCAAGGTAGCGGCCACCGATATACATATATATGTATATATGGGAGTATAAAAATTATCGGACGATTGCTTTCGGAGACGTAGAGTCTTCTTCTTCTTCGATATGTTTATACCTACACACGTGTGTCCGTTTACATGTGTTTATGTATGTGTGTGATTTTTTCTCTTTCCCTTTTCTTTTCTTCTCATATACTCGACGTTTTCTTTCGACGATCTTGAGAAAGCATGTCCGAATTCTCCTCGCAAACGATATTACCTATAACCCACATTTCTGTATCGTACATTTTATCGATACGCGAAATCGCATCGATCGATACACGATGTATTTATGTATATATGTATGTATGTTGTATGTATGTATATACCTATGTATACATATACATAGACACCCGTTTTCGAAAGCACTCGCTTATTATTCGAGATAATCATTTTTGGGAGATATCATAATCTCGTCAAGAATTGCCATTGCCTAAGCATCTTCCTCGAAAGTTCTCGGATTATTCGCAATCAACGTCTGGATTTTCGTTTGATCTGTCAATTTGCCTAATTTTGACGTAACGCTCGTTTTGAATTGTGAATAAACACTTCTTACTCGAGTATGTTTCATCAAAAGCCTCAGAACTTGTATGCATATATACGACTACGTCGATGACTGAAATATTGGTATATGTATTTGAAAATAGTAGCCTTGACAAATTGACGAGGACCATTTCGATGGAAAAAAAAAGTATTAGAAACAGAATTGTTGGTAAAATTCCAAAAATGTGCTCTCTCTCTCTCTTTCTCTATCTATCTATCTATCTATCTATCTATCGATATTTAAGTTAAAGATCCTTGTATTATCCATTGAATGACTAAAACACAATCTCTTCGAAGAATATTCAATGAATACGAGTAGACGATATTTTTAATATTTCTGATATATTAATGTCATTCATTGATAAGTAATCAATGTTAAATCATCAAATCGTTGATTCATTATCTATTCTTTCTTTCTTTTTACCTTTTTTTACGCAACTGACTAAAACGAAACTCGCAAGGTTTCACGTTACCTCGACAGAATGAAGTTATTTTTATCGATTTCTCTGTTATTTGCAATATCTACGAGAGTACCGTGTTCTTGCAAAATATATGCAAAATATAGTTATAGTATTAGTAGGTAGGATGTTTTATTTTTGTATTCATATATGCGTGTATATATATGTATACACGCATAAGCGTGTCTGTTATGTGGGATGGAATTTCTGTCCGCATTCTTTTCTCACATATAGAGGTCAAAACACATTTTACCGTTCGATTTTGCAGCAGCTTTCCTCGAGAAAAAAAAAAAGAAAAGAAAAGTAAAAAAATAAATTCACTGACATTTAGACAAATAATACTAATATACACACGAACACAGCACCTATATTACCACCTCCGCATTCTATGTGACACGAATATATCGGAGCAACTCAAAGAAGTTACTCGATTACCAGGACAGACCTTGTTCGTTTTTTAATTGACCTTGTCCATCGAACCCAAATTGAATTCCTCGTGAATCATTGTAAGAGAGATCGATAATTCGGAATTCATCCAATAATATCATCTGGAATTCATCAAGACTGACAAAAAGAAAAAGAAAGAGATGTTTCGGAATGAATGAATGAAAGAAATCGGCAAATTGAAGTCATGCGAAGTCAGATAGCGTCCGCGTCCTTAAAGGCCGAAGGTAAATCAACGCTTCTTCGTAACTGTAATCTCTAGAAAGAAAGAAGAAGAAAAAAAGAAGAAGTTCCATAGCGGTGTACAAAAGTTGCGTCAAGCGTGCATGAGAATTCATCCTGTCAAAAACATCTAGACGAAATGACGCATACAAAATCGACCGCCTTGAAAAGCAGTGAAAGTGAGTCTAACTAACAACGTGCTTCGTATTACGGAATGACATCCCACAGAGTAAAAGAGGCGTAAAAACAAAAAAAAAAGAAAATATCAAGAAGACGAAGTAGAAGAGAAAAAATCTAGCGTGCACATATACATGCATATATATATATACATATGTGCGTACTTACATACATAAACTTAAAAATATTTCAAAGTCAAAGGATAAGAGTCCCGCGTGTCAAGATTTTATTACTTTCTTTCTCGGATTTCACTTTTGGTTTTAATTTTGTTGATTAAATTTCTCATCAAGTTTTACGAGAAAAAGGAGATACATTTACTTACTAATTAATTCTCTTACGTAGAAAGGAGAGTCTTCTCGTTGTTTTTTGACACAGATTTCGGTAATCAAGCGAATTTTAAATATTCGACGATTAATTACAGATGTAAATACGTTGATGAAAAAGTTCTCGTTACAGTTAGTCGATAAGAAAGCAATGAACAAATAAAAAGTATTAAAATAATAAATTCAATAATATTTAAAACGCGTGCAAGAGGATTAGAATTTTTATTAAACGAATAAGACTGCGGAGAATATCGATACAAAGTGTCTACGATCCCTATCTAACGATATCTAGTTGTAACACGACAAATATTTCATCGGAATAAAATTAAAATAAAAATCTTCATCTTCGACGAGAGAGTGGCGGGACAAGTTTCTCCAAATCTAAAAGACCTTTTCTCCTTGTTATAAAATTATTCTTACCGATTTGATATATGTATCTTTGATTTTCGATTTTTTTTTTTATTATTAACTTCATTTCAATAAAAATCTGATTATTACTAATGCATTTATGTTTTTATTATAAACATGTGATATATATATATATATATATATATATATATACACGATCATCAATTATAATTTATTCGGATTATGATTGATTTTAATTTAACATGTATACATCTCTAATAGTTTTCCGCGCCTTTTAATCAGATTTGTCTCTATAATCCGATCTACCTCTTCATTTTCCTCTATCATCATTTAGCTTTATAACTTTTACCTACAATTCTGTTCCATCTTTATTCGAACTATTTTCCAATCGTTAATCAATATTTTATCGGGTTGTTTTTTCAATAATTTCAAATGTAACATTTCTAGTAAAATTTCTTATCCTTATAAACATTAAAAATCGTAATATACGCCAATATTATTATGTTTGAAATAAATTTGTAAATATTTTATTAACAAAAGATTTTTTGATTTATTAATTAAAAAATATTTCTCTAATTCTTTTGGAATAAAAAATCTATTTCTTTGACTTGTAATAATATTAGCCGTATATTAATAAATTTTTAAAACTGTTAAAAGGTACTCAAAATGAGAACACCATTACGGATACTTCTGATTGCATTAATATTAAATGCATGTACAAATGGGCTTCCTTACAACCAAATTCCAGAATATTACACACCACGTGAGTATCATTAAACGTAATTTAATTTTCCTAAACAGAATTTGTATTATATTACAAAAACTAAATATACGTGTACATAATTGATTATATAAATTTATTTTTTATTTTCTAATTTTATATTGTATTATTATTTTAAAAATTATTTTAACGTGTAGCATTAATCATTGTTATAACAACAATAAGTAAAAACTGCATTTTTACTAATAAAACAGACATAATTGTAAATACTACTTATTAATGACAATTAATTAAATCTTTATTTTTATTAATAGAACAATCGTCTTGGTATAATAATAAACAAGATCAACAACAAGATAATAGTTTTTCTAATACTTCGCCACACGTTTTTCAAGAACAACAAGTCGGTGAATTTGGTACGGGTTGGAATCAATTAAACCCTCGTAAGTATTATCGATAAATAAATATAATGTATATTTAATTGTATTTTTTATATGTATATTTTATTGTTAATGTAATATAACTCAATGAAAAATAATTCATTATATGAATATCTAAACAATACGTTTATTATAGCACTTTATATCAGTCAATCCGATTTATATTCTGGTTCAATATCTCAAAATACAGACGCATCAGATTTTATTACATTTTCTCAATCAAACTTAAAGCAAGAAGAGATAATCGATGATGGATTAAGTGTGTCTTGTAATGGAGATAATAAAATTTGCGTAGATAAAGATCTTTGCATAGATGGATACGTTAATTTCGTACAAAAAGAATTAATTCGTGATAAGCAGCAGGTAATAAATTTATATTTTTTATATTAGAATATTAATTGTAACAATAGAAATTACATAAAATTCAGTAATCGTTTATTAAATCAGTTGAACATAAATGAAATAATTTTTTTGTATTTATCTACTTTGACCTTTCAATTATAATCTTTTTTTGTTTTCTAATGTTTAGATTCAACAATGCAATCTCAAATATAACATATGTTGTACTGTAAAAGATTATTTCGAACAATCATCATCTGATGTTGGTGACACCAGTATTCCTTTCTTAGAACAAAGTGATTATCTTGATGTCAGTCCCATAACCAATAGTCAAGGACATATTCATCCAGAACAAGTAGATCAACAAAATCTTTTGATCGATTTAAATCCATCTCAGGATGTAGAATCAACAATAGAAAATGGTGTTAAACAGATTGCAATTCAACAACAAGTTACTGATTTTAATAAAGGTACAGATATAGGCTCAGGTACTGCAGTACTTCCAGGATCATCAATAAGTTCTAGCACTAATTTAGATAATGTATTTACTAAAGGTAATTTTATTTCAGTATAAATATTTAATCCGTATTATTAACAATTTTCTAATTTTTTATGAAAATGGTATTTATTAATCAATTGTTTAGCTCAAGGTAGTGATATAGCTTCTACTAAAGTACAGTCATCATCAGATTTACCAAATTCAAGATTTACTGATTTCCAAGTACCATTACAATTAGGATGTGCAGCAGCTTTACTTTGTGTAGAAGAACAATTTTGTACTAAAGAAGGAGTAATTAGCACACAGCCTATCACATTTACAGAAAAAGATATTCTACAGCGTGTTCCATTAAGTGTAAGTTGTAAATTTTAATTATTAATTATATTTATTTATTTAATTATTAATGAACTCGATATATATCAAATGGTATATAGTAGTGTTTTTAACAAACATACATTGATGAATAGATATGAATTTCTAAATATATTATATATGTATAAATATATGATTTTTTAATGCAATTACTAAAATTAGACATTTTAATAATTTAATAATTTACATTTCTCTCTCTCTCTCTCTCTCTCTCTCTCACACTTTTATCTCAAATCTATAGAGTTGTAAAAATTCTGAGAATGGGATTATTGGAAAATGCTGTCGTGATCCGAATTATGTAGATCCATGGCCGACGGGTAATTTACCAGCAAATTATTCTGGTGGTTTTGATGAACAAGGATTTCCAACATTTTTAAATATAGCAAAAGTACGGCCACCAAAGAAGCAAACTAGTGCTACAAAAACAGCATCAACTATTAAGCCTTCAGTGAAACCACCTACACTTACTAATGAACCAATTCTCACTATTAAATCATCTATTCCAACATTACCCACGTTACCAAATGAGAATAATTACGAAGTTTCTGATTCTTCTATTCATATACCTAAACAAGTCACTGGACCATTATATCCTCCACAAAATCCATTGATACTAAATGAAACACCTTCTATTGTACCAAGACCATTTACAAATAATATTTATAATACTGCATCCAGCAAACAAAATTCTGTATTGGTGCCATCTCAGCAAATACAAAATGAATGTGGAGTACGACATAGTGTATGTATTATATATTGTGAATAACTTATAATATTAATTGCATTCATGAAAAAATTGTATATGTATTTAGTACATTTTAATATTTTTGATAAGGTTTTACATACAGAAAAATTAGATAAGCCTGTAACGTCTTTTGGTGAAATTCCATGGCAAGCAATGATATTGTCAAATAAACATCGCAGTATATTATGTTCTGGAGTAATAATAACACCAAGCATTGTTGTAACAACAGCTTATTGTGTAAATGGGTAAAATACTTTTTTTTTAATTATATGCAACATGAACCTAGTACAAGATTAGTTTATATTAGTTATAAATTAGTTATATATAGTTTACGTACAACAATTATATACATATTAGCTTTTTTCTTTCAGAATTACACCACAAGAAGTTTCAGTAAAATCTGGAGAATGGAAATTAGGATATGAGCTTGAACATGAAGAACCACTTCCATTCGAAATAACAAATGTATCATCTATTGTTACCCATCCAAATTATGTGCTGGGATCTTCTGTGAGTGATATTGCAGTTCTCTACTTAGAACATGCTATAGCAAAAAACACACATGTAAATCCACTGTGTCTGCCAAATTCAATTGAAACTCAAACATTAAATAAATGCATTGTAACAGGATGGGGTCAAGCAATAATTAAAGGTAAGATATACTTGTGTGTGTCATACATACACACACCCACACACACACACATGTACATACATACGTACATATATAAAATAATTTAAATCAAATATCTAAGAAAAAATTTTATATATATTTAGTACATGCACTTGGTGCTGTTATGAATAGTCTTGATGTTGACATTTTATCACCTGATGTATGTATGCAACATGCATCTGGACAAAAATATAATATAAATATAGAATATGGAACTTTATGTGTAAAATCACATAATATAAATCATAATATGTGCCAAACTGAAATTGGTGGACCATTAGCTTGTCAAAGAGAAAACGGAATCTATGAACTTGCTGGACTTTATAGTCAAGATAATGGTTGCTCTTCCACCAATCAAGTAAATAGAAAATTTCATTTTTTATTTATAATTAAGTGCATTAGATTATTAATTAATTTATTCATAATTCTTTCTTTTCTGTAGATTGCAATTTTTACACCTATTGATAATGATTGGTTAAAAAAAATGATATATTATAAAGAAAAAAATATATCTTCTCCAACATTTAATATAAAAGACGACTCATATGACTATAGGAAAAGTAATCTTCCATCTGAAATAAATCAATATTTACCACCAATCTAGTAAGAAGGTATACAATTATAATATAGTACACAATAAAGTTTTGAAAGAACTTTTATTAACTTCAAATATTTTTGAAAGAACATATTCAATAGAGTAGTTTATTCAATCTGCCCGGTGTAGGGATGTAAATAAAAATTCAAACTTTTAAAGGAAATATTGTGAAATATTAATTTAAAAAAAAATCTATATGTATTCGTTTTTTTTTAGAATAAATTCTTCTCAGTATTTTCTGATACAAATATATGATTTTTATAATAAACCAATTCTTGTATGCTCTCTATAATATCAGAAGTAGCTCGATGCTTACATGTTTTTGGAGGAATAGAATTATAAATTTGTGGATTCCATCTTCTGTAAAATATATATGTATATAAAGTTATGAATAAAATATATATAAAATAGATTATTTTAAATATCTATTTTACATTATATATGTTATCTTTATACTATTTTATATTTATTAATATCACAAACCTTGCTAGTTCTTTAATGCTACTAACATCTATAATTCTATAATGTAAATAATCATTAACTAATGGCATGTATTTGTTTAAAAACAAGCGATCCATGTAAACAGAGTTACCAGCCAAAGGGCATTTACCTCTTGGAATATATTTCTTCAAAAATTTTAATACAGTTTGTTCAGCATCTTTTAAGGAAATTTTACTATTACGAACATCTTCAATTAATTTTGTCTAAAACAATAAAGAAAATATATGATTAACCATATATTCAATTTTATATATATATATATATATATATAATAAAAACTTACTTTTTTATGATGTTCTTTACACCAATCATCCATATTATCTAAAATAGAATCTGATTGATTTATTACAATATTTAAAGGCTCATTTATGATTTTTAAATCACTATCAGTAATTAAACAACTGATTTCTAAAATGTGACATATTTCTATGTCTAATCCTGTCATCTGAAAAATTGAAAAAAACGAAAGATGGTTATAAAATTAGATACATCAATATATTATGCAAATAATTTATATGTAAGATATTTAGATTATATACCTCCATATCTATCCAAACTATATGATTATCTTTACTGTTATTACACATCATACGCTGCAATGAAACTATAATAAACAATAAATAATATTTATTATAATACTAATAAATATAGCATTTCTATAAGATATTAAACATTAAATAAACAAAATTATTAATAACAATATGTTATAAAACATTTGATAAAACAAATGATACCTATGATTATAAGAAGTCTTGGTTTAAAAATATAGAAAAATTTATTTAATTGTTTCTTTTTTTAAATTATATTTATGATTTTGTTATATTTTTATATTTGTTTATATTTATAATTCTTTAATATTTATAACACTTTAATATAGATAATATAATTTGATTCACCATTATAAGTAATATAAGATGGTTTCCAATTTAAATATGTTTTTAATAATTTAATACTCTGAAGAAACATTTATTTATTTATTTATTTCAGCTTGTTGTATGTGAAATATTAACTTAAAAAATGTTATACACGTTTTATATTTTACCGATGAATAATGATGAATAGATGATACATATATATTCTAAAAATTAATAAGAATTGCACCATTGCTCCATCTGATCTTGAAAGTATAAAGTTAAAAGATAGAGACAATTTGTATGTCAAAAATCGTCGGGAATCACGAAATATCTTTACATTGATAAATCTAGAATAATTTATAAATTGTATCTTATAAATATTATGAATGTTTGGTTTGTTTTATAAAGTTATTAAATAGGTTAATGTTAAATAGATATATGTATTAATGTTTCGATGCACTTAAAGGTTATGTTATTATACACATATTTTTAATATTTAGTGTTGTATAAATTGCTATTGATACAAAAAAATAAGAATTATACAATGTCTTTATACGATGATTTTGATAAACATCGAACTTCTGAAAAAGTTGCCGGGTGGTCCTCCGGTATAAAATTGTTACAATCGCAACTTCAATTAAAAAAAGCTGCTACTACACAGGTAAATTTATAAAAGAATTAAACATGCAAGATCAATTAAAACATTAATTATATTATTATATCTTTAGCCAAAACGTGAACAGTATAGAAAAGCTACTGCTGTATTAGCACCAGTTATAGATTTGAAATCAAAGACTAGAGATATTGAGAAGGATGATGATGGTTTACATAATAATCCACTTACAACAAATAATACAGGAAGTATTGGAATTGGTAGTGAATTTGACTGGAATGTTATAAATGAATATGATCCTATGTGGCCTAATGAATATGAAAAAGTAGTCAAAGAGTTACGTGATATTCGAGATAGAGAACATGATCAAGAAACTGAAATGCGTAAAAGAAGACGTGATAATACACGTTTTGAAGATACTCAAGTAATAAATAAATTGTGCAAAGTAATAAATAAATCTAATATTGTATATCATTTTAACATTCCATTTATTATTTTAGGCAACAGGAAATAATACTTTAGTACCTCCAGAAAGAGACGAAGAACGTACTCCAACATCTAGAGGCATAGCTGGTGGTGCTGCTATAGCACCTCCTCCATCATTACAAGAGTGTTCTGATTTACCAGCATCATCTCCATCACCAAGACAGCCTTCTAATTTAGGTTATGCTACATCATCTGTTGCTGCTAAAATTATGGCTAAATATGGTTTTAAAGAAGGACAAGGGTTAGGTAAAAAAGAACAAGGCATGTCTGTAGCATTACAAGTAGAGAAGACGAGTAAACGAGGTGGCAGAATTGTTGGAGAAAGAGAACAGCTTATGCCACCACCACCTCCAGTTTCAATGTCTCCGCCACCTCTACAACAGCAGACATCACAACCACAACCTTTGCAAGAAGAACCAAGTATTACAGAAATCATGAAATCACCAAGCAAAGTAATTCAGTGTATTTATATATATATTTTTTTAATTTATTTCACTTTATTTTTAACAAAAAAATGATTTTATTTTAGGTTGTACTATTACGTAATATGGTTGGACCAGGAGAAGTAGATGATGATCTAGAGCCAGAAGTGAAAGATGAATGTAATACAAAATATGGTGATGTAGCACGTGTAATTATTCATGAAGTTATTGAAGCAACCCCAGAGGATGCAGTTCGTATTTTTGTAGAATTTAAAAGAATAGAAAGTGCTATTAAGGCTGTCGTTGATTTAAATGGACGATTCTTTGGGGGTAGACAAGTTAAAGCAGGTTTTTATTCTAGTGAAAAATTAGACAGTTTGCAATTAATGGATTAATGATAAAAATATTGAATATAGAAATTATACTAATATATACCATATTAACTCTTTCTTGTCGAACTGAACGTACTTCGCTTGTACGAACGAAAATAATTACGACTAACGGTATAATCATGCCTACAATTATTACGACGGGAAGGAGTTAATATCTAGTTGAGTCCTATTTGTTTAATTGCTTTTGTTTATATATTTTGAAGAAAAAAAAAATATAAAAATCATAAAAATGAACTTCAATATATATATAATATATATACGATATATATATATATATTACAAAAAAACGTTTGATTTTTTTAGTAAAACAGTAAGACTCGGTATATACTTCATTATTTTAACTTTTAAAATTAATTCTTATTAGATTGTAAGACTTGTTTTCATTCCTGAATTGAATATTCTGCATATAGTTTTTCTGATAACAATTTTTTATTATACTTTGTCAAAGTAAAGTACAGCATAAAAAAGAAAAGTGCAATGTACAAATTATTTATTGAACTTTTCTTATATTAAATATTTAACAACTTCTGTATACTTTTGTATAAATAGTATACATAATTTTTACATAAACTTCTTAAGATACTTATTATCTATAATTTAAAAGTATCATATTCAGTCTTAGTATAATTATGAAAATAGTAAAAACATTTCATTTAATTGATTTAATTTGATGTAGTTAAGTGCCTCAGAGAATTAAAATACTGGTTCACTTATTTTATAAATGCATTATATGTATATTTTATTTTATAAGCATAATAAATATTATATTATTAAAAAAAGTACTAGGAAATAGCTAATTCAATTAATCTTTCTTAAAATTAATTAGCTCATCCACTGCTTTACTTAACTGAGTGCTAAATGCTGTGAAACTAAATGTTGCAAGAAACCGTTCTCTGCCAGCTTTTCCAAATGTTTCTACAAGCGATGGTTCTTTTATTAATATTTTAATTTTTTCAGCAAATTCTTTGCTAGAACCATTAACTAAATATCCAGTAACTTTGTCAATAACTGATTCCATTGGACCACCAGAATTATGGGCAATTACAGGTTTTCCAATATACATAGCTTCTAATGGAACTATACCAAAATGTTCATTGTGTGGTGTGTATATCAAAATATTACAGTGTTTTAAAAGAGAAACTTTATAAATATCAGAAGGAGAACGTAAGAAAATTACTTTATCTGTAACATGTAATTCATCAGAAAGTCCTATTAATTCCAAGTAATGTTCAACATTTTCTTCGACTCGTTTATCATATCCACCAGCCATAATTAAATATAATCGTTTATATTCTTGTTCTGTTAAAGAATTTTTTAAGTAGGCAAGTGTTTCTATTGCAAGAGATAAATTTTTTTTTCTCTCATATCTATTTATAGATAAGAGTATAATGCTATCATCTGGCAATTTTTTATCCAATACTCTTTCTAATAATATTATTCTTGTTTTATCAAAGAAGTCTGTATTAATGGAAGGATATAGAACTTCTGGTTCAATACATAATTTTTTAAATGTGGATTTAAATACATTACGAGTATATATACTATTAACAAAAATTTTATGAGCCATCCCAGTCGTAATTTCTTCTAAATAATTAAGAGGAACACGATATAAAGCTTTACAACAACCTCCAGGTATAGAAAGTAACTGATCTGGATGATGACAATAAAATACAACATGGGGAATACATAGTCGAAGAATAGGAATACATACTGAAACTAAATCACAAAATACTAATTCTGGACGGTTTTTTAAAAATATTATATAAGTTGCAGCATATACCTAGAAAAATATAATATATACATATATATATATATATATATATATATTTGTATTCATATTCATATTTATAATTACAAGATAGATATTTTTTTGAACTTACCATTCTAATATAAGCACATAATGCAAAAAACTTGCCTAGAATATGTCTTGGTAGCCAATTACCAACAACTGTAACGGGAATCGTACCATCTTTTGTTTCAAGAAAACAGTGATCCGGATCATGATGAGTTGTCACGAAAGATACGTCGTGACCATTTTTCTTTAAAGCTAAAGCAGCATCAACGACTAATCTTTCGGCTCCACCAATTCCAAGATCTGGATGCAAAAATATTATACGAGTCATTTTATAATATTTTTAAACGACAATCCCACGTTTTGTCATAAAAAAATTGCCTTGTTTCCACTTATCTCTTTTCTAATTTCTAATTTCTGACTATAGTGCTAGTTCAAGAGTATATTTAAGTATATTTAAGAAAAAACACAATTCTCAACGCCATCTACCTGTTCGCATTCATTTACGTGTAACTGATAATTTTCTAACGCGCGAATTATTTAAAAAGGAAATTTCGAAATGAAAACAATGATCTTCAAATTTGGTTATTGTGAGTTACATCGAGTAGACTGTATTAGTCTTTATCGACCAACTTCATTTTACTTTTTTACGGCGTTATGACTTTACTTGACTTTATCGCTTATAAAAGTTAAAAAAACTATAGAATTTAGATTACGTCTTATTGATATTTAACAATATGAGTGGAAAAAAAGATGACCCGAAGAAACAAGATGAAGAAGAATTATTTGATTTTATATATAAGTATTTAATACTTTCCAGGAAAGTAAAAACTGAAGCATGGACGAAGTTATTAGGAAGTGAAGATCTTAAAGTAAAGTCGTAATTATATAAAGGATATATAAAAGAATCGTTTCAAAAAGATCGTTAATCTTTATACCCTATATACACATAAAGGACAATAATTTTGTAAAAAGTTATACATCAATCTTTCAATATCTATAATTAATTTTTGCATTAATTCAGGATGTAATTCTCAAGTTCTTCAATGTACCATCCAACATGATTTTAACTATACAACTTACATCAGCTGGCGCTCTTCTGCCATTTCTTGGAATTGAATCACCTAGTCGAGTTAAATCTTCATATTTTATTAAGCGAGAACCTATTAAAATTACAAAAACTAATTATAGAGAAATGCTTATTCTTGGTGATATGTCACCGAAACCTGTAGAAGAAGCAGCTGTGTTAATAGAAGAGGTATTAATTTATTAATAATAACTTTTTTTCTAATAAAATTATATTATTATATAATATATTTTTTATATTTATAGGTTTACTTACCAATTTTAACAAATCCAATCAATCATAATGGATGGCCTTTCATCGCTAAGGAAGATGTAAAGAAGCATGTTTATGATCTTCGAAGTTTACTTTATCAGGTATGTCTTTCATATATATGAGTTTTCAAATTAATTCTATTATAATCAGTAAAACTTATATCTTATGTCCTTTAGTTGAAAGGAAAAATGTCTGGTGAAACTATATTACCTATGCCAATTGACATAGAAAAAATTTTTGAAGAAGAATGGAAATTGCAACAAAATGATGATGTACAGTTTGATATTAAATTAAGAAGTAATATTGAAAGTATAATTATTAAATGGACTTCACAAATAAATGAAATTCTTGATGAAGAAAGAATACTTCTAAGTTCAGATTATCTATTACCTAGTGATGGTACACTTTATTCTTTGACTAATATTTAAACATTTTTGTTTAAAAAATTTTAATATTTATGATATATTTATAGCAAACTGATATTTTATAAATTTAATTTCATTATTTTTAGAATTGGATTTTTGGCTTAAAAGAATTAAAAATTTAGAATCTATCTATCAACAGATAAAGGATCCTCGAGTAAAAAAGATGGGTTCTGTACTTGAATTGACTGAAAGTCCATATTCTGGACACTTTAAAACTATTTGGAAAAATGTTATTGCTGGTTAGTCCATTAAACTATGCAAAACAATTATAGTTAACAAAATATTAATTAAATTTTGGAAGATGGAAAATTTTGTGTTCAGTGGTATTTTTTTATTTATTTCAGCTATAATTGAGTCACGTGATATATGGATGCATTTAAAACCACTTGAATATTATTTAAATAAAATACAGAGTACAGAGTTCAAAGATATTGATTCACTATTAAAGCCATTAATGCATTGTATTTGTTTAATATGGGCAAATTCCAAATATTATTGTACTACTACACGTATTATTCGATTATTATCAATGATTTCAAATTTATTGATAGCTGAGGTATGCTTATTTTAATATTCATAATTTCTTTTTTAAAGATTTATAAATAATATTTAGGAATAATAAAATTCAAATACTATTGTTTTTGTAGAAGTGTAATTATTAGTCTACAAATTGGTTTTTATCATATGTTCTTCAGGCTGACAAATATATGGATCAAAGTTCTTTATTTGAGGGTGATGCTGAAGATAATTTAAAACGATTGGAACAAACAAAGCATATTATAAATCAACAGCAAGATATATTTCAAATTTTTCGTGATAAAGTGGATTCTTATTTTAAACCTCCTAATGAGCCAATTTTATGGAATTTTCATGATAAATTAATATTTGGAAGATTGCGTAAATTTAACCAACGTCTAAAGGAATTGCAGGTTTGACAAGAGTAATTTTTTTTAGAAAATAAATCATATTATATTTTATTATATTTTTATTTAGGTTTTCTTTGAGATAGTGCAAGAATATCTTAAGTTAGAAAGAATAGAAATAGCTGGATTAAAAGGAAGCATGTTATATGCTATGATATTTGAAATCCATGATAATTTTGTTAAAATGTATCGTCAATTTGCTGATGTTCAGTATAACATCTTCACACCAGAAGATGTAGGTTTTAATAATGATTGGTCTAGATTTCAAGCAAATGTAAGTTATTTTGTTTTTTTTCTTGAATTTATAATGGAAAAATTATTATAATATTACGATTGTAGGTAGAAATAATGGACAGAAAATTAGTTAACATATTCAACCAAGCATTCATGGAATGTCATGGTATAGAATCTATGTTTAGATTCATATGGATGATGGGAACTATTGCTAATCGACCGATTTTAATAGAACAATTATGGCATAATTATAATAGATTGATAGAAATAATAAATGATGAATATGATGAAGTTAAGGTATTATTCGGAATAATTATTAATATTTAAAAATGATTTTTAATATTAGATTTATAAACAATAAATATATAATTCATTATATTAATATAGGTCATAATAGATAATTACTTTGGTATAAATGCAGAATCAGAAAACAATATTCCAAATAAGAAATTACATCCTGTTTCTGAAGCCTTGTATTTTTTAAATAATATGAAAAAACAAATAGATTATCCTATTGAGTCTGCAACATTAGTAGACCATCCATTAATAGTGTCCAGGATAAATCTTGATATAAGGGATAAATATGATGAACTTCAGGTACAATATAAAAGCTACATTTCAATTAAAATAAAATACTAACATGATATTTTTTGCTTAAGAATCTTATAGATACTTTAGAGCATGACATCTTTACAGAATGGGTAGAAAAAATTCCAGAAAAAAGTGAAGAATATTTATTACAATGTTTATTAAAAGTCAGTGATGAAAATTTATTAGAATTAAATTTTGATCCTAATTTGGCTGTAATGTTGCAAGAAATTCGAGATATAATCATACTGAAAAAATCAGATTTACCTGATGAAGTTATTGATTTACATAATAGAAGTATATTTTTCTTTGAAACCATTTGTAATTTAAATTTGATTATAAATTGGTATGTACATACATAAAAATTATCTTTGAAAAATGTAAACTGAATAAAATTAACGTGATTTGATAAGTAAACAAATATAATGTGAAATAATTTTATATAATGTTATTTTCTTTTATAGGTATAACTGGTTGCAAAAAAACACTTCACCTGTTGAATATCAGTTGGTAAAGGATGATGTAGAAGAAATAGAAAAATTGATAGAATTTGGTCAAATAAATTATAATTGGAACTCTATAGGTAATATTAACAATTAAAATATTGTAAACATAAATCTTTCCTAATTTTATATTATTATTTGATCAAAAAGATTGAATCAAATACAATATTGTTTTATATAATTTAATTTATCATCACAGAAATACCAGAATACATAGAACAGTTATTAAATCTTACACGAAAATTATATATTCGAATATTTAAAGTTCAAGAAAATATAAATGGTCTGTTAAAAATAATTTATTCTTGGGCATTGGTACCAATTCTGGAACGGAAAGATTTAAAGGAAGAAAATCTACTTGCGATTGGAGAACGTGAAGAAAAATTTGCAATGAGATACCAAGAAATAGAGCTTGTTGCAAAAGAATTAAATCGTGTTTTGGAAGCAAATTATAAACTCTTATTTGATTTAATGCCTCAGTCTATATATGAAGAAGAGGATGTAGACCCAGACTTGGGTAAATATAAGGAACAAATAATTTATGTACATATATATATATATATAATTATTATTGAAAATTGTTATTATTGAAAATTAAAATTTTTTATATAGATGAGCAACTAAAAGATACTGAAGAGATTTCACCAACTGAAGAAAGGTAAATAACTCATATCTAAATGTGAATCATATCTAATAAAAAATGTGTGTGTGTATAAATTTTTATAATTATTTATATTGTCATATTTTTTTATGGAAGAATTACAGATGAAACTACAGATTTAATAGAAGATGAAATCATTGAAGATGTAGAAGTTGAACAATCTGAGATAGTTGAATTAGATATTGAACTGACAGAAGAAGAAGCTGCATTACAAGCAGAACTTGAAGCTCAGCGTCAGATAAAATGGAAACCATATCTTGCATATGTGGATAATTTAATATATGAGGGTTTGGTTCAAACTGTTTCTACAAGGTGCACTATAATATTATCCTATTAGATATATCTTCTATGATTTAATGAAAAATTAATTATATTAAAATTTGTTAAAGTTTGTGTTATATTCTTGATGAAACTGATCCTGAATGCAATGCTTCACCACTTTTTGAAATTCAACTATCTCTGGAAAATTCCAATTTGGTATTTCAACCTTCTATTAATATCGATGATCCAAATGGTTTTTACGCTTTTTATGAAGATCTCTTGCTAGATATTATGAAAATGGCTACATTAATTAAACGTGTAGATCCTGATATTGCCGAAGAGCGTGAGCATTATGGGGTACTTATTATTATATCTATATATTCTTCAAGTATTTTATGCTGATTTTTAAAAGTTTTATTTTTTCTGATCAATGTAGATAGACATGACAGAAGAAGAAAATATTACTTTTATGCTAGAAGAGACATCTAATAGAATCAAACTAGGTTTATATAAAGCAGAAGAATATGTCGAAGTAATTTTTTGTATAATTAATATCTCTAATATTTTATTAAAAATATTAATTATACAAAAATCTTTCGTATAAGTAATTAAAAATGCTTATAGCAAATATTTACAGATTTGATAAACTAATCTATTATATATCTACTTATGCACATAGACATTTAAACCTCTCTCTTGGCTCTGGCTAGATGATAAAAAAGAATATTTAGATTTATTTTTACGCTTTGGACGAAAACTCACAAAAGCAGAAAAAGATATGATCATTCGATTAGGTGATAATTTACCTGATACTTTAAAAGAAAGGACACCTAATTTAGCAGACTACAAAAGAGAAATAGATTTTTTCGTGGATCTTTATAATGAATGCAATCAAATTGAAGATGATCATACTTTATCATGTTGGCTTAAAATAGATTTGAAACCGTTTAAGCAAAATCTCCTTAATGTCATTTGTAAATGGGCAAATGTATTAAAAAATCATCTTATGGATGGAATTACAGCAGAGTAAATATGACTTACATATTCATTTTCAATGTTTATAAAAATCAGTTATATCTTTATTTTACTATTTCTTCTCATTATTATTCTTATAGTCTGAAAAATTTATCAGTATTTTTAAATGAAGCTAATAACAAATTTTCTCAACCTGTTAAAGAAGATGATTATGAAGATTTATTAAAAACTATATATTATCTTAAGGAAGTCAGAGATCGGCAATATGAAATTGATGATATGTTTGAACCTATTAAGGTATATATGTATTATTTTTTCAAATATAATTTTAAAGACTCATAAAAAAATCTCTCATAGCTATATCTAATGTTTTTATATCATGATATACATAAAATATATTACAGGAGACAATAGAACTTCTTAAAGAGTATCAAGTTAAATTCGATGAGAAAACATTTGATTGGCTACTTGAGTTACCAGAATTATGGACAACAGTGAAGAAACAAGCTGCACAAATAAAACAAGTTGTTGCACCATTAATGTCTCATCAAATAAATTTATTAAATAAACGTTTAAATTATTATGATTTTAAACAACAAAAGTTTCTCTCAGATTTTCATCTCAATGAAATATTCAAGTAATGTTATTATTATATGTAATTTATAGTTCTTTATTCCATATATAACTCAAATTATTCTTAATAAGAAATATTACTCTTTAGTTTTGCCTGTACAAATGTCTATAAGAAAATGGATGATATAAATGTGGAAATTATGAAATTTGAAAACGAATTGAATGATCTTAAAGAAACAGCCGTTATATTTGAACACCATGTAGAAGAATTTAAACATATTGTCCAAGCTAGAAGAGAATTGAAACTTGTTAAGATGATGTGGGATTATATAAATATTATTAGAACGAGCCTAGATGAATGGGAAACAACAATCTGGAAAAAAATTGACGTGGAGGGAACAGATATAGAGTGTAAAAAATTTATTCGTGAACTTAGACGTGAGTATGAATTAGAATCTTTTTAGAGATCATGTTTAAAAAAGAAGGTTTCTTAGTTTTCTTTTCTTTTCATGTTTTCATTATATAATTCCTTTATTAGAAATTGATAAAGATGCAAGAAATTGGAATTTATATATAGAAATAGAAGGACAATTGAAAAATATGATGTCATCATTAAGGGCTGTATCAGAATTAAAAAATACAGCTATTAGAGATAGACATTGGTTACAATTAATGGCTGAGACTGGAGTACACCATATTATCTTTAAAATATTGATTTCAAGTCATCTTCTAAGTATCATGTTTAAAAGATACATTTAATATTATATTATTACATAATTTTAGGTAAAATTTACTATGGATGACAAAACAACATTAAAAGACTTGTTAAAATTAGAACTTCATAAATATGAAGAAGAAGTTAAAGAAACTGTAGATAGGGCAGTAAAAGAAATGGCAATGGAAAAAGTATTGAAAGAATTACAAACTACATGGGCCACACTGGATTTTGGAAAGGAATTACATGAAAGAACAAAACTTTATATATTAAAAATTGATGAAGAAATAATAGAGACACTAGAAGAAAATCAGGTTTAATGAATTTTTGATATATATATATATTTACTGTTATATTACGTTAATTAAAAAATTTTTTTTATTTAATAAAATAAATATAATAAAAAGCATTTTGCTGAAATATACAATTTAAAATGTTTTTATAGGTTCAGTTACAAAATATGTTGGGTTCTAAATACGTAACATACTTCTTTGATGAAGTTCTAGAGTGGCAACATAAACTAAGCAATGCAGATGCTGTGATAACTGCATGGTTTGATGTTCAACGTGCATGGATGCATTTGGAAAGTATTTTTATAGGTTCAGAAGATATTAGAAGTCAGCTACCTGAAGAATCTAAACTTTTTGAGAAAATAGACAAAGATTTTAAAGTAATGATCTATATTTTTCCTATTTATAAATAATATATAAATTCGTTCGTAAAAACATATGATAAGGTAAATATATATCTTTTTTAGGATCTTTTAAGAGATATGTTAAGTACATTGAATATTATAAGAGCTACTAATAAGCCTAAAATTCTTGAACGTTTAGAAGAACTAGAAAAAGAATTAAATATTTGTGAAAATGCATTATTCAACTATCTTGAAACAAAAAGACTTGCTTACCCTAGATTTTATTTTGTGTCCTCTGCAGATCTTTTGGACATACTTAGTAATAGTATGTAATTTTAATGTTTTAATCATTTTAAACTATTTGTTTTACTTAATATAAGAAAAATGTAATATTATAGGTAGTAATCCAGAATTAGTGTGTAAACATTTAGCAAAATTATATGATTCTATTGCTAAACTTAAATGGAAAATGGATCATGAAAGAATTACAAAAATAGCCATTGTCATGGTAGCAAAAGATGGTGAAGAAATGACTATATATGGAAATTGTGACTGTAGTGGGAAGGTATGTTCATATAGTTTACTATTTCTTGAAAAAGTATATATTGTGCATGATGTAGTATTTTATATATCAACTGGATATATCACCAGTTTTCAATGTTATTATTTATTAGGTTGAAATTTGGTTAAATCATGTTACGGATGCAATGAGAAAATCTGTAAAACATCATATTCATCAGGCTGTTATTTCTTATGATGAAAAGCCACGTGAACAGTGGATTATGGATTATGAAGCACAACCATCATTATGTGGTACACAAATATGGTGGACTACTGAAGTAAATATGGCATTTAATCGATTAGAAGAAGGATTTGAAAATGCTCTGAGAGATTATCTGAAGAAACAAATCTCTCAACTTAATGTTTTGATTACAATTTTATGTGGTGAACTTAATGAGAACGATCGACAGAAAATAATGACTATCTGTACAATAGATGTGCATGCACGAGATGTGGTTGCCAAATTAATATCCATGAAAGCAGATAATGTATCCAATTTTCAATGGCAGTCACAACTAAGACACAGGTGTAGATATTTACAATATTAATAAATATACATATATATATATATATATATGATCATAAAAAATGATTTACGAAATAATGAAAAAATCCATATTGTAGATGGGATGATGTAAAAGACGATTGTTATGCAAATATTTGTGATGCTTGTTTTTTATATGCATATGAATATTTGGGCAATGTACCACGATTAGTGATTACACCATTAACAGATAGATGTTACATAACTTTAACACAATCTTTACATTTGATAATGGGAGGAGCACCTGCTGGCCCGGCCGGTACTGGGAAAACGGAAACAACTAAAGATTTAGGAAGAGCATTGGGTCAAATGGTATATGTTTTTAACTGTTCAGAGCAAATGGATTATAAGGTAAATATATAATATTATGATTATAGCAATTAATATATATATATATTGAAAAATAAACAACACATTATAGTCATGTGGAAACGTGTATAAAGGACTCTCACAAACTGGTGCATGGGGTTGTTTTGATGAATTTAATAGAATTTCTGTAGAAGTTTTATCTGTGGTAGCAGTACAGGTGAAATGTGTACTAGATGCTATCAAAAGTCGAAAAATAAAATTCCTTTTCTTTGGACAAGAATTAGTTCTTGTAGATTCTGTTGGAATGTTTATAACAATGAATCCTGGTTATGCTGGCAGAACAGAATTACCTGAAAATCTAAAAGCACTATTTCGGTAAATTTTATAAGGAATCTAATACGATTGTATTTTTTATTATATATAATATAAAATAACAACCATAATTTTTATACTTAGCCCCTGTGCTATGGTTGTGCCTGACTTCGAACTTATATGTGAAATTATGCTGGTAGCAGAAGGATTTCTAGATGCCCGTTTATTAGCAAGAAAATTCATAACATTATATATGTTATGTCGAGAACTTCTATCTAAACAAGATCATTATGATTGGGGTTTAAGAGCTATTAAATCTGTTTTGGTTGTAGCAGGTAAATTAAAACGTGACGATCGTTTAAGACCTGAAGACCAAGTATTAATGAGAGCATTAAGAGATTTTAATATACCAAAAATAGTAACAGATGATATACCTGTTTTTATGGGATTAATAAGTAAGCATTATATAAATAGAAAAAAGAGCAAAAATACTTATTTTACAGCGATTCTTTCATTAATTTAATTTAAATATAAATAACAAAATTCTAAAATTTCAGGTGATTTATTCCCAGCATTAGACGTACCACGGTTAAGAGATATGAATTTTGAAAAAGTAATAAGAATAGCTGCAATAGATTTAAAAATGCAACCAGAGGATGGATTTATATTAAAAGTAAGTTTGGAACTCGTCACGCATATTTTTAATTTTAAATATTTATGAATGTATGCTATTTTGTATTATTTTTTTTATGAATAAAAATTTTTATGTAAAAAATCTTTTTACTAGGTAGTACAGTTAGAAGAACTCTTCAACGTTCGGCATTCAGTTTTTATTGTAGGATTAGCTGGCACAGGTAAAACGCAAGTGTGGAAAACCTTAAACAGAACCTATTATAATCAGAAGCTGAAACCATATTATAATGATTTGAACCCAAAAGCTGTAACCACTGCTGAATTGTTTGGTATTATCAATCCTGCAACTAGAGAATGGAAAGACGGGTTTGTTCCTAAATGTTTATTTATATTATTATTATTTGAACTCAAATTCTGTAATCTATATTCTAATTTTATCTGATATAAATATGTCACAGATTAATATCTATATTAATGAGAGAACAAGCAAATATGCCAATTGATGGTCCTAAATGGATTGTATTTGATGGTGATATTGATCCTATGTGGATTGAATCATTAAATACTGTAATGGATGATAATAAAGTTCTAACATTAGCAAGTAATGAAAGAATTGCATTAACAAAACATATGCGTTTGTTATTTGAAGTTTCACACTTAAGGTAATATTAAATAAATAAATATATTAAATAAAATTAAATATCAAAATTTATTAATAAAAATAAATGGGTGTATTATATCATTCTTATAGAACTGCAACACCAGCTACTGTATCTAGAGCAGGTATCTTATATATAAATCCACAAGATTTGGGTTGGAATCCGTAAATATTTATAATCTTAGTAATTCTCAAAATATTTTAAGAATATATATTAAATTAAAAAAATTCATTATATTGTTTTTAGATACGTGATGAGTTGGACAGATACAAGAGATAGTTCAGAACGAGCAAATTTAATAATACTATTTGATAAATATATTCCAGTTTCATTAGATACAATAAAGTTTAAGTTTAAGAAGGTCACTCCTTTACCAGACATATGTCATTTGGAAATGCTTTGTAATTTGCTCGATTGTTTCTTGATAAAAGAAAATGTACCTCCTGAATGTCCTAAGGAATGGTAAAAACTTAACAATGTTTCAAAAATAATTATATGTAATTGTCTTATCTAAATTATTATATATATGCAATTTATAAAAGGTATGAGCTGTATTTTGCATTTGCTTGTGTTTGGGCTTTTGGATCATCAATGTTTGTAGATCAATTAAAAGATTGGCGAGTTGAGTTCAGTAAATGGTGGCAAAGTGAATTTAAGACGGTTAGATTTCCTTCAACTGGTACTGTTTTTAACTATTTCATAGAAACAGAGACAAAAAGGTGGCTACCATGGGAATCTAGAATAGTACCATTTGAATTGGACGTAGATATTCCTATTCAAGTGTGTATTAAATTTCACACATTTGTATATTTAATTTGTTAATATATTATCGTGCTCGAATATAATTTACTATATATATATAGAGATTAAAAAAAAAAAACATGTTTATATTGCAGGCATCTCTTGTATCTACATCGGAAACTGTATGTTTACGTTATTTTATGGATATATTAATGAAGAAACGAATACCTGTTATGCTAGTTGGAAGTGCTGGATCTGGAAAAAGTATTATTGTTGCTGAAAAGTTAGCAACATTACCAGACAATTATAATATGGCAAATGTTCCTCTTAATTATTATACAACATCTGGTAAATTATATTACAGAAAAAGTTATATTATAAAATTGGAATATATAGTAGTATATATATAAATATTGATAAAAATTTGTTATAGAAATGTTACAAAAAATACTAGAGAAACCCTTGGAAAAGAAGTCAGGACGAAGTTATGGTCCTTCTGGTACAAAACTTCTAGTTTATTTTATAGATGATATGAATATGCCAGAAATAGATACTTATGGAACTGTGCAACCACATACACTCATTAGGCAATACATGGATTATGGACATTGGTAAATCTATAATTTTTTCTTTTATAAGAAATCAACAATTGCGAATTTTATTATGTAAAGTTAAACATTTAATTATTAATATATAATAGGATTGTTATCTTTAATATAAATTATTAATATAAAATAATATTTTTACTTAGGTATGACAGAGAGAAATTAATATTGAAGGATATACTTAATACCCAATATGTTTCTTGCATGAATCCAACAGTAGGAAGTTTCACAATAAATCCACGTTTGCAAAGACATTTTGCTGTATTTGCTGTCAGGTACAATAAATGTGCTTATTTATATTTATATACTAAATTCTCACACTTTTACTCTTTATGTCTCTATTACATTATAATATATTATTAATAGTTTTCCACATCATGATGCATTAGTAACTATATATAAACAAATGCTTGAACAACATCTAACTAATCCACATAATAAGATTAATATAACAGTTCAAAAAATGACAGAACCAATAATTAATGCAGCATTGAGTCTTCATAGTAAAATAGCAACAACGTTTTTACCAACTGCTATTAAATTTCATTATATATTTAATTTAAGAGATCTATCCAATATCTTTCAGGTAAGAAAAATAAGTGTTTAGAATGTCTTATAATAAGATGAGTATTAATTAAATGAATGAAAAAAAAATTAAAAAATTAATTTTATTTTCAGGGCATACTTTATTCTACTCGTGATACTATTCCAATGCCGAATCATCTTGTGAGATTATATGTTCATGAATCAACACGAGTATATTCAGATAAATTAATAAATTTTGAAGATAAAAAGTTATATGAACAATTATTGCTAGAAACACTTCGTAAAAATATACCCGTAATCAAAATGAATTTATTTTTTTTTAAGAAGCTTATATATGTGACCTTGTATAATTTTAGTTATATTTAGGAACTTGATGAGACTTTAGTACTTCAAAAGCCTATAATATATTGTCATTTTGCTGAAGGAATTGGAGAATCTAAATATATGCCAATCAGAGATTGGAATCATTTAATTAAATTACTTGATGATGCATTATCGAGTTATAATGAATTGGTAATAGATTACTTTGTTAGATATTAATATTAATTTCACTTTACGAAAATTATTAAGTATATATATTTGTATAATAGATATCAGCAATGAACTTGGTGTTATTTGATGATGCAATGTATCATGTATGTCGCATCAATAGAATATTAGAGTCACCAAGGGGAAATGGGCTCTTGGTTGGTGTAGGAGGTAGTGGAAAACAATCTTTGTCACGTTTAGCTGCATTTATATCGGCGTTAGAGGTATATTTCACATAAAATATCCTTGTATGTTTTAAGTTAACAATAGTACCGTGTGAAAAAATTAATTTTTATATTGCTTATTTTATTCTCTAATGTAGGTATTCCAAATACAACTGAAAAAAGATTATTCGATAACTGATTTAAAATCTGATTTGGCCAGTCTTTATTTAAAAGCTGGTCTTAAAAGTATGGGTATTACTTTTTTGATGACCGATTCGCAAGTTGCGCAAGAAAAATTTCTTGTAGCTATAAATGATATGTTAGCATCTGGAGAAATTTCAGAATTGTTTCCAGATGAAGAAGTTGATAATATTGTTAATGCTGTACGAAATGAGGTATTTAAATAAATGATTATTCTTATGACTTTTTAATGTAGTAATAAGATTTAAAGTTAATGTTTTTTTTTTTTTTTCATGTACTAGGTAAAACAAGCAGGTCAAATTGATTCTAAAGAGAATTGTTGGAAATTTTTCATAGAACGTGTTCGTAGATATTTGAAGTGCTTGCTTTGTTTTTCACCAGTTGGTACAACTTTAAGAAATAGAGTTAGACAATTTCCAGCTATTGTTAATTGTACGTCAATTAATTGGTTTCAAGATTGGCCTCAAGAAGCATTAGAATCTGTTTCTATTAGATTTTTGCAGGTACAATCATTTTCTAATTATAATAAGAATAATGAAATAAAATGAATTATAGTATTCATTTCTAATAACTTAATAGGAACTTGAAGAATTACCCAAACAATATAAAAAATCTGCTTCTTTATTTATGACCTTTGTTCATATGATTGTAAATGAAACATCGAAATTATATCTTCAAAATGAAAAAAGATATAATTATACAACACCTAAATCATTTTTGGAACAA
Organism: Vespula pensylvanica; assembly: GCF_014466175.1. Taxonomy (NCBI): domain Eukaryota; kingdom Metazoa; phylum Arthropoda; class Insecta; order Hymenoptera; family Vespidae; genus Vespula; species Vespula pensylvanica. Next base: position 4,865,080 of record NC_057691.1, on the reverse strand, counting down.
ATATCTTTATATGCTAAATTGTTGAGAGAGAAAACATTTGAAATAGCGAATATGATTACACGACTTCGAAATGGTTTGGAAAAATTAGACAGCTGTGCGGAACAAGTAATATATTATTAAATTAAAGATATTAATAAAAAAATATTCTTGGAATTTTTTCGTAAAATTCTTATTTTGTATTTTGCATTCCTTAGGTAGATAAGCTAAAAGTAGTATTGGCAGTACAAGAAATAGATCTGAAAAAGAAGAATGAAATAGCTGACCAAATTTTACGTGAAGTGCAAGCAGAGAACACTAAAGCTGAGGTTGAAAAAGCTTTTGGTGAGGGAGATCAAAATTATATTAATGTATATTTAAGAAAATAATTAACTATATATATTTTTTTTATTTGTAGTATCTGAGGAAGAAGCGAAAGTTGCTGAAATAAAGGAAACAGTAGCAGAAAGACAAAAACGTTGTGATGAAGATTTAGCCAAGGCAGAACCAGCTGTAAAACAAGCAGCAGCAGCATTAGATACTTTAAACAAGGTGAATATTTTATAGTTCTGTTACATCGATTATTAAGCAATTTATGTAATAAAATTTAATGATATTTAATAAAGATTTCAATGATAATTAATTTCAGAGCAATTTGACAGAGTTGAAGTCTTTTGGTGCACCTCCCGAAGCAGTTATAAGAGTTGCACAAGCAGTATTGGTTTTATTTTCTCCAAGAGGTCAAATACCAAGAGATAGAAGTTGGAAAGCATGTAAAGCAATGATGGGCTCTGTAGATGCATTTCTTGCAGCATTGCATAATTATGATAAAGAAAACATTCATCCTGAAGTTGTTAAAGCTATTCAACCTTATATCAATGATAGAGGTATATAAATAATAATAAATGAGAAATTTATATTATTTTACAATATAAATTGATGCATATTGTTTATTATATTATTTTTTTTATAAACATAGAATTTGATCCAGACTTTATTGCTGCGAGATCTAAAGCAGCTGCAGGTCTATGTAGTTGGGTAAAAAATATAATGGTTTTTCATTATATCAATGAAACTGTGAAACCTCTCAGGGCTGCTCTTGCTCAAGCTAATGCGGAACTCAAAGTTGCGATGGACAGATTAAATTCTTTAAGAGTTCGTTTGAATGTAAGTTAATGAAAAGAAATGAGAAAACAAGATCACATTATTTAATACCATTATGGATTATTATGGATGTTATACACATAGGAACTTCAAAAAGTATTGGATATTCTTGGTGAAAAAATGGAAACAGCATTAGCAGAAAAACAAAAGTGTCAGGATGAAGCAGATGCAACAACTTTAACTATAGATCTTGCAAATAGATTGGTAAATGGTTTAGCTTCAGAAAAGATACGTTGGACTGAAACTTTGGAAGTGTAAGTATATGTTAAATATATATTATATATATTTTTCTTTACTATTATTATTATATTAAATAATTTCTTTTTTCATTATAAAGATTGAGAACATCAGGAATTACTGTACCTGGCGATGTATTACTTGTGACAGCATTTATTTCATATATGGGTGGTTTTACAAGAAAATACAGATTAGATTTACTTAATTTACATTGGCTGCCTTTCTTTGATAAGTTAGAAATCCGTATTCCACGAACGCCTGATTTAGATTTATTAACATTAGTAACAGATGATACTCAAATCGCTCAATGGAATAATGAAGGTATTTATGTACATAAAATTTCTTGATATTTTTTAATTTCCTGATAATTGTTAATTTTCTTTATATAGATATACTGTATGAATAAGGAATTCAAAAAAAGAAGAATTTTTCCTAATATCTAATGTTTACATTATTTTTTTTTAATAGGATTACCAGCTGATTCAATGTCATCAGAAAATGCCACAATACTTACAAATTCAACTAGATGGCCACTAATGATTGATCCACAATTACAAGGAATCAAATGGATTAAAAATAAATACGGCGACGAATTAAAAGTATTGCGATTAACTCAACGGCATTATTTAGATATAATTGAATATGCTATTAGTAATGGACAAGTTGTTTTATTAGAAAATATTATGGAAGCAGTTGATGCAGTATTGGATCCTATCCTAGGTCGAGTTTTCATAAGGAAAGGACGGTATGTAAAAATTGTTATATAAAAATTGTTAAAGATTATCAAAAAATATTTTAATTTTTTCAAGTAATATAATAACAAATTTTCTATTTTCTATTTCAGGGCAATAAAAATTGGAGATAAAGAAGTGGATTATGATCCAAATTTTAGACTTATCTTGCAAACTAAATTGGCAAACCCACATTATAAACCAGAAATGCAAGCACAAACAACAATTATAAATTTTACAGTTACAAGAGATGGCTTAGAAGAACAACTATTAGGTGAAGTAGTAAAGTTGGAACGACCTGACTTAGAGAGTACAAAAAGTGAACTTACCACTCAACAAAATACGTTTAAAATAACATTGAAAATATTAGAAGATGACTTGTTACATAGGTATGTGTGTGTGTGTGTGCTTTTAAAAAAAAGGAAAGTATATCTAAGAAATATTTATGTTTGATTACTTATGTTACGTACAGATTATCTTCCGCTGGTCCTGATATTTTAAGTGATATCACGCTTGTAGTGAATCTTGAAACAACGAAAAGAACAGCAGCTGATATTGAGATTAAAGCAGCTGAAGCTAAAGAAACTGCCATCAAGATAGATATGGCACGAGAATTATATCGCCCTGTTGCTGCCAGAGCAAGTCTTTTATACTTTATTTTAAATGAGCTTTATAAAATTAATATGTTATATCAGTTTTCATTAAAGGCATTCAGTGTAGTGTTTGGAAATGCGATTAAGTTTGCAGAATTATCTGACGTTATTGAAACACGTGTTTCATATTTAATAGATAGTATCACATACTTAGTGTTTGTGTATACTAGTAGAGGATTATTTGAAAGTGACAAGATTATATTCCTTTTTCAAATGACGATACAAGTATGTAAAAAGAATTGTAATCTATTTAATTAATAGTATAAATAAGTCGTTTATAAAGAAAATTCTTTTTATAATATTATAGATTTTATTGCATATGAAGGAAGTATCATCGGTAGAAGTAGATTTTCTTCTACGATTTCCTTATATTCCCGATCTTAGTAGTCGCGTAGATTTTTTGGATAACGTAGGTTGGGGTGGTATAGTATATTTAAGTGGAATGGATGAATTTCTAAATTTAGATCGAGATATTGAAGGCGGATCAAAAAGATGGAAGAAAATTGTTGAATCAGAAATACCAGAAAAAGAAAGATTTCCACAGGAATGGAGACATATAACAGCTTTACAAAGATTATGCATGATCAGATGTATGAGATTGGATCGTATGACTTACGCTATACGGTAAACGATTATATGTTTAGTATATATTTTTTTTAAGCAATCTGTTAAATAATATGAGATATTTCCTTTTTATTTTATATTAGTTGCTTTGTAGAAGAAAAATTGGGCCCACAGTTTGTTCAATCCAGGGCTTTACCTTTCGAAAAATCATATGAGGAAACGAGTTCAATAACGCCAGTATTTTTTATTCTTTCTCCAGGTGTAGATCCATTAAAAGTATGTGATGTCCTTTATTAAATATATTTATCGAAATAATATTTATTTTAACAAATTAAAATGTCATCCCTACAGGATGTAGAAAAACTAGGCCAAAAATTAGGATTTACATCAGATGGTCAAAATTTCCATAATGTATCATTAGGTCAAGGACAAGAACCTATTGCTGAAGAAGCAATGACTATTGCAGCAACTGAAGGACACTGGGTCATATTACAGAATATCCATCTTGTACGAAATTGGTTACCACAATTAGAAAGAACAATGGAACAAATGGCAGAAGATCCTCATGATAATTATCGTCTATATATAAGTGCCGAAGCTGGTCCTTCGCCTTCTGAATCAATTATACCCCAAGTATTTATTATACAAAAAGAAAGCATATTTGTATCAGTGAAATGTTAACATATTCATTTTTCTCAGGGTATACTAGAATCAGCTATAAAAATAACAAATGAGCCTCCAACAGGAATGCATGCTAATATACATAAAGCACTGGATAATTTTTCACAAGAAACATTGGACTCTTCTACTAAAGAAACGGAATTTAAAGCTATTTTATTTGCTTTATGTTACTATCATGCTGTTGTGAATGAACGTAAAAAATTTGGAGCACAAGGATGGAATAGAGTATTTTTCAGATTTATTTACATAGTTTCTAATATGTTTAGTTTTCTACATTATAAATAATTACAATTTGAATTTTTTTGTTATGTTACTGTTACTTTAGTCTTACCCATTCAGTGTTGGTGATTTGACCATTAGTGTCTCGGTATTATTGAATTATTTGGAAAATAATATAAAGGTACCATGGGAAGATCTTAGGTATTTATTTGGAGAAATAATGTATGGTGGACATATCACTGATGACTGGGACAGAAGATTATGTCAGACATATCTTTTGGAATATTTACAACCTGAACTTGTTGAAGGAGAGTTGTATTTAACACCAGGATTTTTGGTACCACCTAATAGTGATTATATGGCATATCATCAATATGTAGATGATTATTTACCTGCAGAAAGTCCTATCTTATACGGGCTTCATCCAAATGCTGAAATAGGTATACATATTAGCTGAGAAGTACTTACATAAAATATTAATGTACTGCAATAATATTTAACAAAATGTTTTATAGGATTTTTAACAAGTACTGCAGAAAATCTTTTTAGAACTCTTCTAGAAATGCAACCAAGAGAAGCTGTTGATACCACAGAAGGTCTTTCATTGGAAGATAAAGTTAAATATGCTATAGAAGATTTAACAGATAGACTTCCTGAAGAATTTAATATACTGGAGTTGATGAGCAAGGTGGATAAAAACTTATGTGCTAATTATATTTATCATCTAAATATTAAAAATAATTGTTAAATTGTTTTCTAGGTTGAAGATCGTACTCCATTTATTATTGTTTCTTTTCAAGAATGTGAAAGAATGAATATATTATGTAATGAATTAAAGAGATCCCTTGGAGAACTAACACTTGGGTTAAAGGTATTTATTGATTAAATTAAGATTAATTTATTATATATATATCTAATTTGAATAATTTGATATTTCATGTAATTATTATAGGGTGAACTTACGATAAGTCCAGACATGGAAAACTTACAAAATAATATATTTATGAATATTGTTCCACCAACATGGACTAGATTAGCTTATCCTTCAAATCTTAATTTAAGTGGTTGGTTCACGGATATGTTAAATAGAGTTGGAGAACTTGCTAGTTGGACGTCGGATTTTAATGTAAATAATTTTTGTTATATTTTATTTTACGATTTACACAGCTATATATATTAATTTCAAATTTTTCTAATAGCTTCCTTCATCAGTATGGCTAGGAGGATTTTTTAATCCTCAGTCCTTCCTTACAGCGATTATGCAACAAACTGCGCGTAAAAATGAATGGCCTTTGGATAAAATGTGTCTACATTGTGAAGTAACTACAAAACAAAGGGATGAAGTTACGTAAGAAAATTTTATTTATATCAATGCTACACCGTTCGGATTTTGCATAAATAATAAAATACCTTTCATTTTTTGTTCCCTTAGCGCACCGCCACGAGAAGGTTCCTACATTAATAGCTTATATATGGAAGGGGCTCGTTGGGATATTGAAACAGGTGTAATCACAGATGCACGTTTAAAAGAATTGTTTCCTTTAATGCCAGTAGTATATATTAGAGCAATAACGCAAGATAAACAAGATCTTAAAAATATGTATGAATGTCCAGTTTACAAAACAAGAACTCGTGGTCCAACTTACGTTTGGACGTTCAATTTAAGAACCCGGGACAAAGCTAATAAGTGGGTTCTCGCTGGAGTCGCAATTGTACTTCAAATTTGAACGTGTTTCCTCATTACTTAAAGAGTTTCAAGTGTAAATAGAAAGGCTTTAATATAAAAAATTCACTTTATATAACATCTTTTTTTATGATAACAAGTCAGTAATTATTAATATTCAAAATGTATTAAAATATACATGCATTTTTTGCTTATTATTTGCCATTTTATATTTGCAGATCTGTTCTTTTACAAAATGAGAAAAATAGCACAATATTTTAGATTTATCTCATTTCAGAAATACTATTTTCTAAGTGTTTTTTATGTTGCGAATTTTTCATAGCCACTGCAAACGTATTCTTTAACAACATTGTAACAGTCATAGGACCCACACCTCCTGGTACAGGTGTAATATATTGTGCAACCTTCTTCACATTTTCATAATCCACATCTCCAACAAGGATATTTCTATTACTGGCTTTATCTTTTACTCTGTTAATTCCAACATCAATTACACAAGCTCCAGATTTAATCATGTCTTTGGTTACTAATCCAGGAACACCAGCTGCTACTACTACTAAGTCAGCAAGTCTTGTCATTTGTTTTAATTGATCAGAAGGAGTATTGATATGACAAATTGTTGTTGTCATGTCTAATCCACCCGTAGCTCCTACAGAACAAATTTGAAATTGCAGCTTTTGGATTTTTATAGAATTACTTACTTAATATAGAAACAAGAATTTTATTAATAATTATAAAATTCAAAATAATATATAAGAAACTTATATAATCGTAGATAATTATTTACCTCTACCATCTGCATGTAGCAATAAAGCTATTGGTAAACCAACATGTTTTGATCTTCCTATTACAACTGCATGCTTCCCAAAAGTTTTTATATTTGACCTAACTATTAGTTCTTTTACACCCAGGACAGTAGCTGGTATAATACCTTTACTATCCAATGTCAAATTTCCTATATTTTCTAAATGAAAACCATCTACATCTTTTTTGGGTGATATTGCTTGACACACTTCTTTTTCATTGAGACCCTTTGGTAATGGTAATTGCACAATAATGCCATCTACTGATGGATCTTCATTCAAATTATTTATATTTTCCAATAAAATGTTTTGGGTCGTGTTTTCTTTTAAATTGATTGTATAACTTTCTATGCCTAAACGAGTAATCTATATTAATAAATTAATAAACATTAAATTTTTGCACAAATGACATTTTTAAAAAAAGATATTACCTACGAAATTAGCAGATTCCATCTTTCTCTGAACATAAGTTTGGCTAGCAGGATTCTCTCCTACAAGAATAGCTACTAATTTCGGTTTTTTATTACCTACACTTATCCAAGCATCAATATCACTTCTTAATTCTTCCTTAATTTGTTTTGAAATTGCATTTCCATCTATTTTAATTGCATCATATCTGTAAATTATAATAATAAATAATAAATTTCTTAATAATTTTTAAGTTTATAACCTATAAATGAAATTAAAACATGTTACATATATTTTGTGCATAAAATATATTTTCATTGATTTCATCATTTTCAAAGTAAACATATAAATGAAATTTTAGCTCTCACAGTATTTACTTTTCGTATAAAATCTTGTAAAATTCAAAAATAAATTATTTATCTTCTAAGAAACGTTATATTGATTAATAATTTTTATATTAATTAATAATTTTATTCACATTATTACATTAACATTTTAAATAATTTGTTAAGTTTTATATTTATAAGATTGAATAATCGATATATAAATTATAATAAAATTATAATATATATTCTTACAACAAACTACTTACAATAAATTGGAAGTGTGCAATTTTTTAATGTATAATTTAGATTTAACTAACAAGGCTCTTCTTAAAGAAAACATTTTTTTCGAAACTACATATAGCAAGTATTTACGATAATTATAAAAGCGCGTAATCGTAATGGACCTAAGAGAATCAGGGACGATTATGTGTTAATAGAATTTTTATTATCACGTTAATCCGATAAGATATTTGAACACTTATCAAAACAATATTTTTGACCTAAAATACCTGTGTATTAGAAATAGAATGTAAAACTACTACTAAGTTTCTATGCTTCATAAACTCATACAGGAGGAAGTGATAGTGAAAGGTAGACATGCGTATTAGTTTTTTAAGCAAGTTTCAGGTTTCACTCGAATATTTCCATTTGAAGTATGTAGTTTGAAATGATTTCGTAAATGTAATAAATATATTTTATATCTTTTAGAATACCTAAAAATTAAAAATTAAGAATTTTTTCGATCATAAGATATCGTAACCTTACATTTTGTCTAAAAATAAAAATAATCGATCGATTAAGTACTTAAATGAAAAAGATATATAATAAGATATAAATGTAATTATGAAATGCATTAAAAATTATAGAATTAGTAATATTTATAATTTATTTAAAATATATTTATCGTACAAAAAATATTTCACGTTAAAATTAATTTCAATTATAAATATCCCATAAAGATATGTAACTATCTTTTCCTGCAGCAGCCATTAAATATTTACAATTATATGCTTCTACATAATGAGGTGAATAAATGACATCATGCACTGTATTTTTATGTTGATCCAATACTGCTAATTGCTTCAAAGTTTTCTGAGAAAATATTCTTAAACGACCATCCCAATTACCCACGGTAAAAAGTTTTTTATCTGGCCTTACATTTATAACCGATGTACCAGGATTTTTTAAAGTTATTGTACATTTAGTTGTTAAAGTGTCGGATGATAAATTAAATATCTAAATAGTAAAAAGATCTATTGTATTGTATGATCTGATCATTAGATCTAATCACATATACTATATCATATGATCTAATCTTATTTGATTTAATGTATATATAAATATTTATAGTATATGTACATACATGGTATATACAAGCAAGAAAAAACAAGTGAAGTTTTTACCTCTAATTTTTCAGAAGGACTACCAATAATTCCTTGCATATACGAAGTTTCAAAATCAAGAGCCATGGGGCATGATTCTATATCCATACAATGAAGTACTTTTTTTGCTGTTATATCCCATAGTACAAGCAATCCAATTTCATAAGCAACAAGTATTTTTTGATCTGTAGATGGCAAGGGTTTTATAGCCATTACTTCTCCTAATTTTTTTGAATATAGGACTTCTGAAGAATATAAAGTTAATTCCATATTTGAACTTTTGACAGAATATAATCCAATATTAGAATCTTTAAGAGCAGTAATGATAATATCTTCTGATAATACTTGACATCTGTAATCACCAATAATCTCATGAAAGATAGATATCATTAAAAAATAATATTCTTATTTAAAATATATTATTGATTTGTCTATTAATTCTTTATAATATTGTGCAGAGAAATAGAATATATTTTTAGAAGTAGATTTTTTTATATAATTGAACAAGATAATATAATAATATTAAAATATATTTTTATAAATATATATTTATTGAGCTTATATAAATATTTAAATGATACCTGCAAAAGGAATGGTAGTCATGATCAATTATTTTATTCATTGACCAATGTGAATTAGACATACTGTATATTTTTATACTACCACATTTTTGTTGAACCAATAAATTGTTATTATTAATATTATGCATAGTCAAACAGGGATCTATTCCTGCATCAAACTTCGTTAATATCCTATTTCTCTGGAACAAATATAAATTATACGATTAAAAATTTTATAGAAAATATATTACGATATCGCGTATATATTTAATAAATGTTATATAATTTTTAACATAACATTTTACCTTTAAATCCCAAATATAAATTTTTCCTGAAGCACAGCCAGCATATAAATGTTCCACATCAGAATTAATCCAAAATAAAAGACTATGAATACAACCCATATCACTACGTAAAAGATATTTTGGGTCTGGTGGAATTAGTGCCATTTTTAATAAATCTTTCTTTTTATTAATACTTAAATGAAAATAAAAGCAAGAACTTATCGTGCTCTGAAGAAAATAACAAATTATACCGACGTCAAACTAGATGGCATTATATTACCTGTTTTATCATATGAACAAAAACATTGTATCGATTGAGTAATATAAAAATAAAGTTAAAAAGTTTCCTGTATATATTCAATATTAATATTTTATCGAATTATATTAAATTAAATTCGATAGATTATTTTATTGAATTGTATATATATTTAAAGAAGAAAATAATAATATATCACACAAGTATTAGTACAGAAATATAATTAGACAAAAATATAAAAGCATCTAATAAATAATTTTTCATTATGTTTTATTATCTAATTGATATTCTATGTAATTAGTGTATTAATTAAAAGGTTTTAAGAATAAATTTCAAATTGCCAAATATGATCTAGATTAAACAATGAAAATCGCAAGAGAAAGGAAAAATAAAAAAAGCGCGTTGAACGTTATAAAACCTTGATCTTCATTCATTTGTTTATTAGTTAAAATGATTAAATTACATATGGAGCTATTGTTCGTATACTTTGTGAACGTTAATTCGACTTTCGATATTAAGAGATCATAGTTAAAAATTAATTCGTTAGGAGGCGCTGTATGTTAATTGATCTGTAAGATGCCATAAACGATCTCTTAGTGGCGGCCGATGCGAATACAGCCACAAGATACACGTCCACGTGGAAACTGAATAGTTTTAGAAGAAAATCTGACGATAAAAAGATGTCCGATAATAACCTACTACAAACTTATAATTGTAAGTATAATTCAATATATTTTTCTTTATATATTTTACTTTTTATTCCCTCGTATAAAACGTACAATTATTTTTGTTTGAATCAACCGATCGTAACGCGCTTCAAGCATAAATGAGATGAGCTCTTATAATGGCGGCTTTTGTTTATTTAATATCATCGATAGAATAAAAAAAAAAATCCATCTACCAATATCACCCTTCTACTGATCCCTACAGTTCGTAGATTGTCTTTCCGAACACAAAATATCGAAGAGATATACGCATGACACTTCATTTTCATGATTACATGCAAGAACAGTTCATGAATTTTTAATATCAAATATCAGATCCATTCATCGACATTACATTGTTAAATATTCTAAAAATCTTCATTTAAAACTTTTCGTCTTAAACTTTTTTTTATGAGCCGTCGATTTTTTATAAAATCAATTTTTCTAATAATCGATTATATCCCGGTAGTTACATATTGGAGTATTAGCAGAATCAATTTTTCTTTTGTACGTTTTTAAATATTATTGTTTCGCATTATGCAATGGATTAAAATCTTGTAAACTTGAATTATTTCAACAATAATAATCCGGAAAAATAAATATAAAAGTTCTTTGTCTTTTATCAAATAATTGTCGACACGTGCTCATGAAATCACGATAAAAATGATATGATTTTGAATAATTTCCAACAATTATTTTATAATAATCGATAAATTTTTATTATGATCGAAGTAATAAAATCTGTTATTTTTTAATGTTTTTACATTTAGTTGAAATTAATTTAATTATATGATCGTAAATATGTCGGAATTTAATTCAGTAGAAATATGAAATTTTTATAGTATCTATCCAATGTCTCTGGCAAATGAATGCGCGCGATCGATTGAAATGCATAATTTTATAGGACAAAAAGAAAAAAAAAAAAAAGAAAAAACCACTTGGGTATAATGCCCGAAGTGGTAGTGCCCTTTTGTTATCTTATTGTTATAGGCCGAGAAAGATAAAGAATATATAATAAGCATGTGTGCTTGATCGATAAATTTACAAAATGAATTTTTACGTTATAACGTTTTAAGAGAAGAAATAAACGAATCGATTATAACATCGAGGCTTTTCGTTAAACTTATATGTACAAATTTATATCTATTATTATATATAATATTTAAAGAATTATATTGTCAAAAAAAAAAAAAAAGAGAAAGAAAAAAACTTGAAGCTAGAATGGAAACTTTTGTATTGTTTGATCGAATTGCATAAAGGCAAGTACTTTCAATGTTGTACAACGTAATCTAGTTGATTGTATAAGCTAGTAACATTGTAACGTGAGACAGCTGACTGCGTGTGAGAAAATCAACTTCTTTCAAGTTCTGACAGTAGATAGATATTACACATATGCTTACATACGGCGATACGTTTGCCGAAAAGAAAGGTATGGTATATATATATATAGGTATATATATGTTTTCTTACGTTGAATAGATAAAGCAACCTTCTAAGAAAGATAATAATAGAAAGATTGGTAAATCAACGGATATATGTTTAGAAGGATCTGATTACAATGCTAGAAAAAGCTTTTTGTTTTATCATCAATGAAATCGATTTTCTTAGTTCCTGAAATGAATTTTATCGTATTATTTTATATCGTTTTTTAAGATGCAATTTTTTTCATATAGTAGTTCATATATATATAGAAATATGCACACACCCATTCATATATATACATCACGTATTTGGTGTTTTATTTACTTATTAGATGAAACAAATAATTTTGAAGAAACCCTTGCTGATTACGTGGGAAGTACACAATACGACGAAAACGAGATACAATTTTCTCGGCCAGTTCAAGACGAAGTGATCAGGTAATCATTGAGAATCTTTACATTTTATATTTATCCTTATTAATCTTGAAATTATTCTAATAAAACGTCTTTTTTTGTTTCAGCGTATACGAGGTATATGTAAAAGAAGAAACCGAAGATACTAACACAAGAGACGATCTTCCGATTATTCCAAGCTTATCATCTTCGAACGATCATCAATTGATTCAAGTAAACGATCATTTATCATCAATTAATTGAACTTTTTCAAAATCAATTTTCTGCTTATAGTTTATAATGGCGTTTCTCAAGCTTATTTGTTTGTAATGGTACCGCGGTCCACAAATGTTGATAACATACAATTTTTAATAGATCGAAATCGCTGTATATTATTTTAAAAATACGAACTCGTAAAAAGATTCTACGAGAATATCCTAGGAATCTCTTAAAAATTAATCACTTTCATATATGATAGCAACTATCATTTCGCGATCCATTAAAAATTTAATGCGACCCATATTGGGCAGCGGCCCATAGATTGAGAAACGCTAGTTTATGGTATAGTTCAATTAATAAATTATTTTATAAAGGGTGATTCACACGCAATGAACATGGATACGAGCATCGATTCGGAGGTGATTAAAGTCGATAGTACAGTAGGCAAACTTCTTGGAAAGGATGCTCTAAAGTATAAAGTGAGAAGCATGAGAAAACATATTTTATTCTTTTTTAAATTGAATATAACAAATGGAATAAAATATAAATAAGATGAAAGTTCTTTGTAGATTTTAGAACAGTGCATCTCTACGAACGATAATAACGTCGTTGTTTATTCACATCCGGTAACGGAAGGTGGTCCATCTTCGTCTTCGACTCGCATGATCGACAAAGATGACATAAGATCAAGATTACATTTCGTCAAATATTTAAAACGCGATGGGAAAACGTTAAAAATTTGGGAATGCGGAATTTGTAAGTATCATCGATTATTTTTATTCTGAACAATCTTTTAGATCTTTCCTGTTATTATGTGGATTGCGTCTGGATCCTATTTCTTTTCTTTTTCTTTATATATTAAATCGTACATCAAAATAGGTTCGAAAGAATTTCGACATCAGTATACATTGATGCGACATTTACCAACGCATACCGACGAAAGAAATTTCAAATGCGAAGCTTGTGGTAAAGCTTTTCGACAATTGTCAACTTTAAGTCAACATAAAGCGATTCATAGCGACGCGAGGCCATACGTCTGTGAATTTTGCAAAAAAACATTCAACAGGTACGCAAAAGTAAAAGATGTATTAGAACAATGGATGAATAAATAAATAAATTGTTCTTGTTTTAGAGTATCGACGCTAATCTCGCATCGAAAAACGCATTCTGAACACAAACCGCACAAGTGTCATCTATGTGGGAAAGGATTTCATCAAAAAGGTAATCGTAATTTATTTAACGCA